>NC_081413.1:591618461-591871202 GCF_030272615.1 Cryptomeria japonica | reverse complement strand
GTAGGGGAGGGAGGGAGAGGAGAGGGGAGAGGGAGAGAGAGAGAGGGAAGGAGAGGGAAGGAGAGGGAGAGAGAGAGAGAGAGAGAGAGAGAGAGGGAGAGAGGTAGAGGGAGGGAGAGAGGGAGAGAAGAGGGAGAGGGAAGGAGGGAGAGGGAGAGAGAAAGGACATAGGACACCATATGACTGATCTTGATTATGACTATAGGAATTACAAAAAAAGATAAAGAGGGAGGGAGAGAAGAAGAGAAAGAGGGATGGGGTATGGATGAAGGGAGAAGGGAAGAGAGCGAGAGAGAGATGGATGGGGTATGGAGGAAGGGAGAGAGAGAGAGAGAGAGAGAGAGAGAGAGAGAGAGAGAGAGAGAGAGAAGGAGGGGGGACGAAGGGAGAGGAGAGATATCGAACCTGAGACATAATATGACACTATATGACACTATATTATCCCTATAGCACACCATAGGACCTATAACGACACCAAATGGTGTCCTAAGGGGTCATAGAACACCATAGGACCCTTTAGAACACCATATGGTGTTGTTATGGGTCATTGGTGTCCCGAGGGGTCTTAAGGGGTCACAAGACACCATATGACCTCTTAGGAAACAATACAACCTCTAATGACACCTAAGGGGTCACATGGTGGGCTAATAAAATGATATATTAAATTTAAAGTTATGAATAGAACATCATACAATGAGACTCCAAGCGAACAAACAACGAGGCTTCGCTAAAAAGAAAGTGTAAGAGCTTGACCTAACCCTAAGACTACTGCCTAAGTTCTAAAACATATGATTCTATTAAATTTGCAAGGTTATAAGACTGATCTCGATTGTGACTATAGGAATTACACACTTGATTTCTTTCATGGGTATGTACCGTTTCAAGCTATTTGACAAGTGATGATCATCATATACTACCACTATCATGCATATAGAAAACTTTAATTTCTTTAGGTGACAAGCGTTGTGTAACAACATGGGAACTCTCACATACCCACCACTATCATTCTATAGGACATCATCTGTGTTACTCTCCCTCTTTCTCTTCCTACCTGTTGTTTCCTTCTGAAAAACATATTGCAGGTACTCTGACTCATCATGTTGCTTTGTTGACACTATTTTCCACATTTGCTCTGCTCACTAAAAACACATTCGAGAAGAATATTGTTGCAGGTTTCCTTGTTTGTCACGATAATACACCCGTGGTTCAATTTCAAAACCCTATTCCTCCTATTCAATATACACACAAATCCATCAGTCAATTTTCTTAGGAGAGCATACATGATAAAAATCAAAGAGGAAATTGCAGACAAGAAATAAATTCACTTACTTCTATAGAAGTGCAGACACAGTTGCAGTGGGGTATGGAGGGAAGGAGGGAGAGAAGAAGAGAAAGAGGGATGGGGTATGGAGGAAGGGAGAAGGGGAGAGAGCGAGAGAGAGAGGGATGGGGTATGGAAGAAGGGATAAGGGGAGAGAGGGAGGGATGGGGTATGAAGGAAGGCAGAAGGGGAGAGAGAGAGAGAGAGAGAGAGAGAGAGAGGGATGGGGTATGGGGTATGGAGGAAGGGAGAAGGGGAGAGAGAGAGAGAGAGAGAGAGAGAGAGAGAGAGAGAGAGAGGCACCTTGTATGCGTTTGAGAGGGGGAGACAATACACTTACATGTGTATACATATGTTTAATATATTATATATTATATGTATATACACATATTATATATACAATATCATATTATACACATATTATATATTATATGTATATACACATATTATATATAGAATATCATATTATACAATAGCGCGTACGCGCTGCTTACACCATAAGTACCCTGTACGCGCTTTTTAAACTTGTAGTACCCTGTATGCGCTTTTGACTGTTTAGGCTTGGAAATAGGCTTGGATGACAAAGCTATGGTTTGGAAGTTTGATTTCCCTCCATTTCTCTCATTTTTGACATGTTTTATTTTATCAACTTGGTTTATTGACTTTCTCATCATGAGGTTTACACTTCATCAAGTGGTTATTTCTAAAATTGCCACCATATTTTCACCCATCTTCTGAGCTTTCTAACCATATAATTTTTTTTCAATTTGAACAATAATAACATATTATTATTGAATTTATTTTACCAGTGTCTCCATAGTTCTCACAGACATAGGTGCACCATTTTTTGAATAACTTTTCATATACTTATCCAAATTTTAAAAACTTTATATATTATTGTAGTGCACTTGATTCTTTATAATTTAAAAAAAAAATTGTATTTTCGATTTGTTTAGTGCAACTTATGCTTCACGCATGAACAGGTACCTAATTTTCAGGATGTGCTCGATTGAAAAAATCATTAAAAAAAAAATACTCAACAAAAAATTACAAAAAATACACATCTTCTAGTGCTCACTCTTAACTATCGTTCTGCCAAAGGATTTGTCAAAATACTAAATATAACTATGATGTTTTTTATGCGCACGTCAGACACTATGTTATGTTTTTCAGAAAAAATCAGGGTCAGGTTTTTGTGCGCGAAGGATTTGACCCCCTTAATCTTATCCAATTTTGAAAAAGTTTAGTAGTTTGGAAACTAGATTCAGAGTACTACAATATTTGTTCTTTGATTATCTTCATATCTTGAGTGGATGACTTTCAAATTTTGCCTCCAAGTTCAGGTTCACCTGATTTCAGAAAAAAAAAAAAAAGTGTCCACTTATACCCCCCTTTTTGACCACCATCTTTGTGCACTTACCCTATTGGCTAAATACAACTTAGCTGTTATAAGTGGATTTTTAGGAAATCCAAAATAATTAGTTTTAGTGGCAACTATATAGCCAAAAATATATGTAAATTTCGGAAAATTTTGACATCTATTTCCTTAAGCTTTCTGAAGGCGTTCAGACCAAATTTAATGGACATTCTTTATTCACTTTAACAAACGACATTTCATTTCAATAGTCTTTACTAAAATTTAATCGATATTATTACTTATTCTTTTTCCTTAATTTTTTAATTTAATTTAACTTTATTGGTCTCACTCCCGCACTTTTCACTCTAGTTAATAAGTGAATAGTCACAACCACTGTTTCTAAAAAAATAAACTTTCTTTATTTTTGTGATGCATTTTATATTGCTATATTATTATAGAGGAGAATAAATATAGAATTTTATAATGTTATATTATTTTAATAATATATTATTATAACATAAATAGATCTATAATCAAATCAAATAATAAAAGTATCAAATTGTATAAAATTTTAAGGGATATATATTTATAATAATAATTACATAAGTAAAAAAAATGTTATGTTATAATAAAATAAATTGATTTGTTATTTTTAGTTACAGTTTTCTTTTATTGAATTAATATGTTTAAAACTAATTATACTTTTATATATATTTTATTATATTTAAATTACAATGAATTTAAAAAATTATTACTATTTTCATTTAATTAATTTAACTTAATAAAATTATTCTCTATCAAGACTATTGTTATTTATTATTAATTTTAATTTTTCTTAATATTTAATTTTTTATATAGTTTTGTTTACACATTTTTGTTTATTATATTTTAGTTTTTAAAGTAGATTTAAATCTAAAACTATTTCAATTATTTAACTTTATTTTGTGAAATTAAAAATTTATTAGGATTTCTTTAATTTATATTATTTTTTCTAGTAAAATTTAATTATTATGAAATAATTATGTTTAATTTTTTTTATCTTAATTATTATAATTTTTAAAATATAATCATTATTAAAATTAAATCATAATTATTATTAAAACTATACTAAAAACAAGGCAAGTACTAGCCATTATGTGGCACTTATTTTTAATTTATTAAAAATTTATTGGGAGGGCAATGACATAAAGCCATATATCAAATGGTGGAGCATAAATGAAATATAAATGATATAAACACAAACATTATCGGGCATAAACATGGCGTGAGATTGAGACCATAGGAATGGAAAAGCAGTACAAACAGCATGTATTTCATTTGACTTGAGATTCATTCAAAATGGAATGAATAGAGCCGAAATGTTGAAGCGATTCTTCTAGAAACTTCTTATGGGAAATAGACATTTTAAGCATGACCACTAACTTCACATAGAAGAAAAGGGTTTTTGGCATGATCATTTGAGAATGAAGTTGAAGGGAATGAAAAACCATCTCTTATGGTGAGTTTTAGAAGTTCTTATTCTCTCCTGGGAAAGCAATATACACATTATTCACGGGAGTTTGGTTTTGAAGAAATATAGGAAGCTCTGTAATTACTGTTTTTTTTTTCATTTAGTTGAACAACTACCATTATAGAATGTATCCTTCCTCATAGAAGCTCAGTAGGGGTCACAGAAGTGGAAGGGTTTCACAGGAAACACAATCAAGTTGGGTCTCACCGAATCTTACAGGTCATGTTGCATTATACAACATAGAAAAGCTTGAGTTTACATTCTTTCTTTCTGAATTTGAAAAGTAAGGAAAGATATGTTAAGGAAAGAATTTTAGATACATATCATTTTTCCATTACAATATCTCAGGGTACAATATTATGATTGACTATGGAATTATTTTTGTTAATAAGATTATACCACACTAGGCATAGTGATGTACGACTGAGTATGAATGTTGTGGACAGTAGGAAAGTGTTCACATTGTATATTTTTATGCTATGACTATAGCTTATGTTAATAATAAGAAAATATAACCCCACACCACACCTTATCATGTTTGGTTGTGATTATTTTTCTTCTGTGGAAGAAGAGTACATCACACTAAGCATTATGAGGTATGGTTGTGAGTACATTAGCAAATGGTTGTGTATTTACAGGATGGTTGTGTATTACCGTTTGGCTTTGCATTTTCAATATGGCAGAATTTAGTTCTTAAATGAAATGGGAAAAATATTTGCCTAAAAGGTTAAATTGGTCTTTATAGTCTTGTATTAAGGGAACCCGGTTCAGATTCTCAGTTAAACACTTAAACCATTGAGGTGCAATAATATTTTAATTTATCCAAGAAGAAAATGAATGAGTTGTTTAGGTTCCATTTTTAACTCAAACATTATGAAACACGGGAGATGGGTACTATTCTTTAGCCGAGAAGCTATTCTAGAACTTGAGATTAATCTTGTATGACGAGATAGCTAATTCCTCCTTCCTTGGAAAAGAATAGACAAGCAAGAGTAGCTTCCAGTACTCAAATAAGCAATTTAACATATCTATTTGACAGAACACATAGACATTGCAGTGACAGTAGAGTCATGACATGAATGATAAACTTACGAATAATAAGAGTACAAGAGAGTTGACATCTCTATAGCCTATCTTACCTTTTATAACTAAGGCATTATAGTGTATTGAACTCATGTTACCATAAATGGAGAGAGGAAATAATTAGGAAACTACTTTAAAACTATCATATGTCCGCTTAATTTATGTTTTGCTCATGAGTGGCATTTGGTCACTAAGTGGTTGCGATAAGGATCATTCAAAACTTAAAACCCTAAAACAAATCTAAGTCCTAGAACCTCAAGTTGTAGCCGAGTAGATTGGAACTTGTCTTTGCACTCTAGCGTGATGAAAACTAAGTTAAAACCTTTGGCCAAGGTGGTACTCAATTCAAGAGCATCAGTTAGTTCAATAGTCCAGATATACACCCCAGTCAGAGGTCATACTAGTTAGGGGTATCTTATAGTGTATGACCGAATAGGGAGTTGTGTAGGATTATACACCAAGTCTCAAATGGCATGAGTTCAACTTCCCATTACCTCCCTGCGAAGGGTCGGGCCAATCCAGTCGGATATGGCACGAGGAACTAATAAAGCTCATGGTTGGGCAGAAAAGCACCCTGATGATAGTTTCCCTCCTCATTGGTCTAATGGTAAAGTTATGAAAGTTCAAAATATTGGCATCTAGAATAATGTATCTTCTAAACCTTTCTTTTCTTTTAATTTGAAATGTTAAAGCTTTCAGTTGTATCTACTAATTTTTCTCATAGCTTAGATCTTTGTTCAATTCTAGAATTCAATTTTAAGTTCAAGTTTTCCTTTCAGTTATTTATTGTTAAAAAGAAAAAAGAAAAAAAGCAATTGTTTCTCTTCCTTTCTGTTTCAAGTTGAAAAGTTGTAGTTTTTCATTTGCATAGATTAAATGTTTGTTACAACTTGTCAAACAACCATAGGGTAAAAGTGTAAAATTGTGTCACCTTTCAGGTCAACTTATCAACACAAATGAATTTAAGTGTTTCTAACTAAAAAAATTAATTTTAGTCAAACATATGGTCTATATAGATTCATTATAGCTAGCTTATATATATGGGCCATAAATTTTCCAAGTAGAAGTGTCTACTAAATGCATATTTTATACCACTTAGGTCCAATTACCAAAAAAAACAAAAAAAAAAATGTTTTTGATTAGTAAAGCAGCGTTAACTAGGGTGTTGACCCTTCACATAGTAAAAAACCATCAACCGCATACAAACAACATCAAAAATCATGATGTTGGCAACAAGAACAACAACCCAAAGGAAGTAAACAAAACAAAGTCAGACGGGCCAAAAAGAACCTTGTCAAACCGGAAAAAACCCAAAATCCCAATCAAGGAATGAGAGAGACACCCAAACCCGGACAAAGGGGGGTTTGGGGGAGGGGAGAAGACTTCCCCTTCCGCCTGCGAGAAACAACAGTCCAGATAATGTTGTCATTAGGACCATCAAAAGAGAGATCAAACGGGAGGGACCCTGCAGGATTACACTCAGAAGAGTCAACAGAGTGCTGCAACAGAACAACAGGGGGTTGTTGAAGAGAAACATCAAGGGGTTGTTGCAGAGCAACAACAGGCCATAGAAAAACAATGAAAGAAATAGAACCAGTAGGAGTAGATCCTGGCAGCGAAACTGGAGTGACCGGAGTAGAAACCACAAGGGCGGAAGATGAGTCCACCAGAGGAGCTTCCAAAGTAGCATCAACAGCAGTAAGGGGAACCTCATCCCCCTGAGAGGAGCCATCTGAATCAGGGTTAGCAGCATAGACAGTCAAGTGATCAGTAGTAGCATCCTTCCACCAGGTGGCAGCACCTTTGTGACATGAAACAAAGCAGTCTGAAGCAAGATGATCCGTAGAGAAGCATTTTCGATAGCAAAAGGGGAGGCCCTCAAAATCCAACAATTGTGACCAAGGCCTATCCCCCACCATAAGAACCACATCTCCCGGGAGAGGCAAAGAGATGTCAATGTCCACAAGGATGTGGGCAAAGGTAGTGTGGTCCATTGAAGATGTAGCATCATCGAACTACAAGAATCAACCAATAGAGTTACCGATAGCCTCATAGCAGGACTGCTCCCAAAAATGAAGAGGGATATTTGGGAGGCGGACCCAAACTAGACGCACATTAAGTGGTTCAGTGAGAAGGTTAAAGGAGGTTGTCCAGGGCTTAACAGAGAGGGAGTGAACTCCCAAGCCCATAATTTGCCCAAAACCAAATCCTAATCAACCGGAGATGTAAAGAGGGAACGAAAAATCCCTTAGCACAAGGAAAAAAGCTCAAAATTGTGAGCTACCAAGGGCCTCCAAGAGTCACTCACCCAACGATGGAGGTCCAGTAGTGAAGGCCAAAGCCCAGAGAATCTGCACACGAGAGCACAGTGTTGGTAGAACCCAATGTTGTCCAACACATCCTGTCCACAAACCACCACAGGGGAAGATTTGGCACAGGGAAGAGGACAAACCCCCTCGGAGGGTTGGACAGTAGGTTTGGCCACATGAGAAAAGCTACGTTTGCCAGCAAAAGAGAGTTTGGGCAAAACCTTAGCACCAACAACATCAAGAGTAGCCTGCTAAGACACATCAACAAAAACTAGGGAGTCAACACCAGCAACTCCCCTCGAAAGGGCGATAGGATAATGTGGGCACAAAACATCCACATTGCCAACACCCACCATCGGGGGCAAGTCCCCACTAGGACCAGAATGAATCTCGTGGGGAGCAAAACCCACAGAAGTACCAGCAGCCCCAACTCGAGGGGAAAGAGGCGGGAAAGAAGATTCGTTGAGGGAAAGCGCAACAGGAGAAGAGCTCACCACAAGGGGAACACAGACAACTGCAGGAGCAACGTGCCTAGCAGACCCAGCAACAACGAGATCAAACACATGCACATTCAAAACCTGCAAGGCGGGAGAGTCGTTGTAGAGCGGGAGAGACATGATTGGGAGAGACATATCATAGAAATAAAGTTTTTTTTTTTTTTTTTTAAATAATGTTTCAACAACTCCTCTTATAAATAATATATTTTTTAAATATAAAAATATCCCTTTGTAGATCTATAAGTGAATTTTGAAAAATATTTGTCGTTTAATATTTTAATTATTTTTTAATTTTTATATTTTGTTTTTATTGAAAGTAGGTCAGTACTAAAATATAAGGTTGATTATCTTGTCAAGGAAAAATACTTAAATTTATTTAAAATTTAAAAAAAAAATATGATGCAAGAGAAAAAAGAATATGTCATTATGAGATAACTCTTTTCTATTTTGGATAAATAATTAAGACAAAAGGTGGTGCCAAATGGAAAAAGTTGCATTTTAGTATAGACAAATTTTCAAATTTCTATAAAAATATGTATTTATTAAAAATAGTGAAAAACATATCCATGCACTAAAGTTTCAAGTTATCAATACACAAAAAAATTGAAGAAAAAAGGATAAATTTACTATATAAAGTGTGACATCTTGTGTAACTTCAATTTCAACATTTTATCACTAGCTAAATTTTAGTGTTTTTAAAATACAAACATAAAATACACTAAAAATATAAATTTTGTTAATTTACATCATTTAAAAATTCAAAACATACATGTCACTTTCTATTGATTCGATTTAAAAAGTTCAATCAGTGTTGGTCATTTCATTTATAAATGTGTGACACAACTTTGTGCTTTTACCCTATAAGAGCGACAAACCATATGTCATACAAAGTAGAGTGCCTCCTAAACAATGGCCAACTCATTAAAAAATGAAAGAAGATTCCTACTTGGTCATAGACCATCCTAGAGAGAAAAGGAGTCAATTCCAACATGCTAATGTAAACGAACACCCTAATAGAAAATGATTGATTGAATCACTTTCCCTGAGGCATAACAAGAAAATGCTTGGCCCCTCAATTTCTAGAACGTCTTAATTCCTTCACTAGTAAATACCCTTTCATGCAAAGTAGTGCACAAGAAAGTGTCTACACACGACAAAATATAGTGATACCAACACAACTCCAAAGTCCAATCAATTCTCCCTCTTTGTTTTGTTTGGACCGCATAACCACACCAGACATTAGAATCCCTAGATTTAGATGCACTCCATATGATCTCATCATCCTCTTCTGCCAGCATTATTTTCATTCTCTACATAATATTTGATAGAGTGCCTTTAGCGATTTGTATAAGGGTCTACAAATGGCTTATAGCAAAATGAGACTACCTTGTACTCTTCGTGAGAGGCACCTAAATGTGCTACAAACAAGACATACATACATTACCCCCTGTGGGATTTAAACTTGTGAACTCTCTTTCAAGAGTACAAGTGATCCACCACTAGGCCAACTTAGGTGAATTGCATCAATAATCCATTCTTTATGGTCAAATAAACTCTCTATCGAAACTTCTTTGTTCCATGAGTCATTCCAAAACCTTGCTTTCCTTCCATTACTGATTTTCCATGAGAGATGCTTTACAATGAATTTCCTATTCTCCCAGATGAATTTCCATATAGCATACCCACCAATAGAATTATCAATAGATAAAATTTTCTCAGGTCATAATCATCCAAATAGTTCCTTTACAAAATCCTGCACCATAATCTTTGGTGGTCCCTGTACATTTTTTCATGATAGCTTAGCTCCTAAAGCAAGGTTTTGCATCTCCATTTTTCTTAACCCTATGCCCCCTACATCCTTGTGAATGCAAGCAGTATCCTAGTTAATTAATGGTATTCATATTTCATCATGTGCACCCTCCCTTAGAAACTTCTTTAAGTAGCTCTCCAAATTTGATATTGACTTGTTTGTAAGTTTAAAACATGACATAACGTAAAGTGGGACTTGCTTTTAGGACCAATTTAATCATTAAAATTCTTCTAGACATAAAGAGACTTCTATTTTTCTAGGTGGTTTCTTTGCTCTGACAATTGTTCATAGTGTCTTCCCTATGTGTTTTTATGAAGATTCCTGGAAAAAGAGAGAAGTGTGAAGGTGTTTTGATGGAATTTGAGAGATAGCAAACCCTAAAATCTTGGCTATCTTTTATTGAACTGCCTTCTTAGTATTGAGAAAAAAATTCTCTAATTTTTCTTTATTCTAAATTTGTACCAAAAAAGAGGAGCATCTATCAAGAGCCAAATGGATCACTTTTGCTTCTCTACTTGTCGCTTCCTCAAACAAAATTGTATCGTTTGCAAACTTATAAATGAAAGATTGGTTCTAGATCTTCCACAACAGTTATACCTTTCCAAATTTTAGCATCCTTAGTTCCTTAAAATTTATCCCCATAACCTTTACCATAATAACGAATACAAAAGGATAAAGGGGGTCTCCTTGTCTCAAACCATTAGTGGCCTAAAAAATTCCACACATGGAGCCATTAACCAACACTAAATGTATGCACATAAAATTGGCTATGAGCAATTAAATAAATATTTTATATTTATTTAATAATTATTCTTCTATTAACTAGTTAATTTGAAAAGATTATTTTATTTAATTCATTTCATGTCCTTCTATTAATTAATTTAATTGAAACATTTTATTTATTAATTCGTTATATCATTTTCTTCTAATCAATTAATTAAATATCTAATATTTAATTATTCCTCTATCTACTATCCTATAGTCTCATTAATTAAATAATTTCTTAATTATTAAACCCTTTTCCAACTCACCTTTCATTCTCCACATCACTTCTTCTTTGCCTACTCATCCATCACGTGGCTAAATTAATTCAATAAAATTAAATTAAATTATTTATTAGCCACTTATCTCCAACTTCCAAAATAAATGAAATATTGTGTACGTAGACATATTTCCTAACTTTCTTCTATATTCTCTCCAACATCCCTATATCTTAGGAGGACTTGAGTCCACTTGTCCTCTCATTCCTACATCTTCTCCAACTATCCTATATCCTCTCAAGTCTTCAACTCAATCAAGGTGATATGAGTGGCACTTGTCTTCTCCTTCTCCCTTTCTCTCAACCTTCAACTTCTTGCTCATAGCCATCCAATTTGCAAGATTCAATCATGACCGTTGATCTCTGCCACCTAAGCTCGTGCACTCAAAAATCTATAAAAAGAGGTCTCCTAAGCCATTTTGAAACTAATAGACTAATAGATAATCATATAGTCATTCCATGAGTCTTTATCTTGCATCTGTGAGTTTGAGTTTGAAGCAATTAGCAATTTTAGAATTCTTATCATAGCTTAATATCATGTTAGCTTAAATCATTTGCATATGCATATCATAGTATCAGTTAACCATCAGTCCATTCTTCATATTTCATCTTGGAAGCTACCAGTGCTTGTTTGACAGAAAATTATCTGCAACCAGGAACAGTGGAGTTAGGACACAATGAGGTGTAAATCATGGAAGGTATAATCTTGTTTATTTCATTTACTTCATGTTACTTCATTGGTTGAAGTTAACTTTCCTTTTTATATTTTATGATGGACTAACAAGTTTCAGGATATTTCTTTAGAGTTCAACTTTAACCTCAACATTTTTGGTGCCCACCGTGTGGCTGAGGTCTCGAACTTACCTTTTCTAATATCTTGTCTTATTCTTGCGAAATCAATTTAACGCTTTTGTAAGTCAGTTTCACGCATCTGTGAAATTTGACAGTGTATTTGTTAAGTAAGTTAGCGCTTTTATCACTTAGGTTAGTGCCCGTTGTCATTAGAATAGCGCTTTTAATCATGAATTCACGCATTCAAGTAGTAGGATAGTGCCTTTGTTTCACAGGTTAGTGCTTTTGTTGTTTAAGACAGCGCTTGTGCCTTCCAAGTTAGTGCTTTTGTTGTTTAGTATAGCGCTTTTGATCATTGGGATAGCACTTTTGCTTGTTGGGATAGCACTTTTGCAGTTTTAGCGCTTTTGCTTGTTGGGATAGCACTTTTGCAGTTTTAGCACTTTTGCTTGTTGGGATAGCGCTTTTGCAATTTTAGCGCTTATGTTCTATCAGTGGTTAAAATTGAAATTTTTATAATTTGAAAGCTAACAACTTTGCAAGTCCAAATGTCCAAGACTTGAAAATTTGAAAACTACTAACATTTGTGGGTGGAGGGTTCATTTTGAGAAAATTTCATGCATTTCCTCACTTAGCTAAATTAAGGATTTTTCAATTAAAACATCATATCTTGTTCATCTAGCTTAACTAGGAGGATAATCAACAGCATGCAACTTGCATTTGAGTATTTTCCTTAAAGTAGTTGTACATAGATTATTAAAAGGTTTAAAATAAACCTTTGTATTTTGTGCTTGTTTAAGTAGTAGGCAAGTATTCTCTCACCCTCGTACGGTGTTCAGAAAACCAGACCTACTTTCTTTTATGTGTAATCTTTAGAGGGTATGCCTTCTCGGGCTGTCTTGAGGGGGCCAATGAGAGGGGAACAACCCAAGTGGAAACAGGCTAATACCGAGTCCTTCTAATCCACTCTAAATAAATCAAGTCTATGACAAAAGTCATAGACAACATGTGTTGATTAGTTCATACTGACTCTATGTTTCCCCATAAACCCTATGGAGTGTAACCTCTATAGGATGGGAACCTTTTGTATTTACAGAGTGTAAAGTGCTGCATGTATGGCCACATGACCAAAAGCCCTTAGTAAAAACCATTTGTATCTAGCTGTCAAAATCCTTCTAGTTGTTGGCGCAAGTGGTCAGACCTCTGAAGTGGCTCACACACATACGGTTCTTAGTAGAGCTATGAAGTTTGCCATGGGGAGTTTTCATGGAAACTGGTGCTTGGCTGCCCCAGAGAAGTGAGTGTCGAGGGTGGAGCCAGTGGGGTCAAGCACCTAAATATCTGCTTTGAATAGCGTAGCCTCGAGGGAAACCCCATGTGAAATTCAACAATTATTGTCTCGGCCTACAATAGGATTCGTGTTTGCTTGGGCATTTTGTTTTTCAAAATATTGTGTCTTTTGTGTCCACAAAAACGTTCTAAAAAATGGTTAAAAACTAAAAAAATCATCAGTCTGAATTAAGTAAAAAACTATCATAGGTCTTCCAACTAGTCAGATAATCAGGTTACCAATCCAACATGCTATTTCCAAAGGTTTTCAGAAGCATAAAACATTCAACAAGTTAATGATTCAACCATCTCAAGTGCAAAAATCAACATCATTATCAGTTTCTCATCAAGATATATCAAATCCTTTATCACGAAACTTGATCATATCAGCCTTTGTTCATTATCTTGGATATATCATTCCTATTTGAACCTAGGTTATATCAAAATAAAGTTTGCACTCACATTGGAATCAAACAAACTTGTAAACCATCATATGCTTATATGACTTTTAAATATCGCCTTAAGAAAAGAAAACCCAATTATAATTAAGGCTACTCTAAAGAGGATAAGATTCTTGTATATCAATCACAAGATCTTGTTAAAACATATGACATTCCTACACCATTTTCGTCAATACTTACATGCTTACGGGAAACAAGAAAAGACCATGATGATACAAGAAGAGAGTGTGGTGATAGAAGAACTTATGAGGATACAAGGAAAACCCGTATGGATAATCCTTTGTTAACTCTCGCTCAACAAATGAAAACCTTGCAACAACAAATACAGGATATGCAGAATGGAACAAGTTCCAAGAAATAATCTTTAGAGGATATTTGCCCATATCCTTTTGATAAAAGTTTAAACATGATACCATTCCCACAACATTGTGAAATCCCTAAATATGATAAATACGATGGGAAATTTGATTCTCAATATCACATTAGGGAATTTTGCACTATGAGTATGAAATTTGCACACGATGAAATTTACCTAATGCATCTATTCCCTAAGATTAAATGGACAATCAATGGAATGGTTCTCAAGACTACCATCTAGAATAATATCTTTTGAAGAACTTGTGAATAGATTTATTTCACAATACTCCTACAACGTAAGAAATGAGATAACAATGATAGATCTATGTAATGTCAAGCAAAAGAATGGTGAACCTTTCATGGTCTTTTTACAACGATGGAAACGAATGTTCAATAGATATCCAAGATATGTACCTGATCAAGAGAAAATGGACATATTCATTGACAACCTTATCAGTGAAATGAGTTACCATCTTAAACTACAATGTCCTCCTTTTGCTAAGATAATTGAAAATGGTCTAAAGATAGAAGATGCAATGGTACAGAAAGGAGAGTTAAATTTTTACAACAATTCCTACAACAACATCAATCACAACAACAATAACAATAACAATGACAAACCCAAATTTTGGTCAAAGAATAGGAATGTCACCAATGAAGAAAATGATGATAGCAATGCTACCAAACAACAACCAATCTTCAACTTATCAAGTCAAGTACCAAACAACAACAATCAAGAGAACAACAAATCCAAGTCTTTCTTTTCCAATCCTCGCGGGCAATTCACAAACATTGGGGAACCCTTGGAGTTAGCTTTGAAAACTCTTCTTGCAAATAAATTGATTACTTTACTAGAAGCAAGAAATTATGAACCTCAAGTCAAACCTAATTGGTCGAATGACAATCATTTTTGCAATTACCATCAAAACAAAGGACACCAAACCAATGATTGTCAAATATTGAAGCACCTTATTCAAGATTTAATCAATAATGGAATTATTACACTAGATGGTCATAAGACGAATGAATCACATCTAGCATTCAAAACTCCACTTCCAAACTATGAAAAAGGTGAACAATCTAAATCAAAAGATGACAAAGGCAAAGCTAAAGTAAAATACACTTACACATATGATGATGTGGTAAATTTCATCATCGTTAAAGATAACACACCTTTAGAACCAATCAACGTCATTACAAGAAGCAAAGCGAAGGTCACATTTCCAGATATAACAAACGAATCAACATCCACTTCAAGACAATACAACTTAGTGGAACAATTGCAACAGATGCCCACTCAAATATCAATTTTGGAGCTCCTAAAAGTTTCACCTATGCATAAAGAAATATTGAAGAAAGCTCTAGCGGAAACAACAGTTTCAAAAGACCTGGATGTGGATCAATTCCAAAACATGGTGGGACACCTCTTACCCCCTCATTGCTTATCCTTTTCTAAAAATGATGAAGCATCCTTGCAACACCCTCACAATGCTCTCTTACATGTTGAAGTCACCATTCATAAAACCCGTGTCAAATGCATACTCATAGATGGTGGAGATGGCTTAAACATTTTTTCATGAAGTTTAATAAAGGCTTTGGGATATTCAAAAAATGTAGTAGATCCAAAGAAGAAAATAACTACCAAGGCGTATGATGAGGAAGAACGTTCTTCTAAAGGGATTGTGGTGTTACCAATCAAAATAGGACATGTGGAAAGAGATACATTGTGTCAAGTTCTAGACTTGAATTTATCTTATAATATTCTTCTAGGAAGACCATGGATTCATAAAAATGCAAGTGATTCCTTGTACATACCACCAATGTGTTAAGTTTCCTTATAATGGACAAGAAGTCACTATAGTCGCAGACTCCAATCAATATTAAAATAATCTGAAACCAACACAAGATGCAAGAGTTCCACATAACAGAGAATCGGTCTATCCTACCAAAGAAATTCAAGAAAAGTTATGGGAAACTTTTGAGAAAAAGCTCAAACTAAATGATGAAGGAATGGGAAAGTATTCTTTGCATAGCTTGCCACTTTCACCTAAATCATATGGAAAGCCTACAAATGTTCAACCATGGATCTCAGAGAAATCAGTTGAAATGTTTGATGGAGCATTTGTTAGAGCTGAAACACTTGCATAAGAAACTAAAAACAAAGACATTCTTAGTTGGTTGTACAGAGATGAAAATGAAACTATAGCAACAGCTACAAAAGTTAATATTCTCATAGAACAATATGGCAATGGTTATAAGATCAAGCAAACAATGGGATATGAAGGAAAAGGACCAATTGGTAAGCAACAAGAAGGTATTTCAGAACATATCTGTCCTCACACATAATCTAAAGAAGATAAATCAGGAATTGGGTATACCAAATCAAAGCAAAAACAACATAATTATCAACATCCAAGGTGGAGAAAGAAAGCAGTCCCTAAAGAAGAACCATGGCAAGAAAGGCTACACCAAGCAGCAAAAATAGTAGCTAACAAACAGAAACAAGAAGAATATGAGAAACAACAGGAAGAACTTGCAATCAAAAGAGAAGAAGAATTTTGCAAACAAGTTCAAGGAATACAAACAAGCGTGGAATCTGATCAAAATATTCCAGAAGCAGTAAAAGAATAGATAGCCAAAATCAGAGAAATTTTTTCACCATATAGCATTCTTGTTAGATATAGTGGTGTGATTCTAGACAATGGTTCAAAGATAGATTCAAATGAATATGAATGGGGTCCAGATCTATCATCTGATGTATCAAGTGAAGAAAAGGATGAAGAGCAAGTACCTATTACAAATGAAGACTCATCTTTCACAAAACAAAGAATAGAGTTGGAAAGAAGACAAGAAGAGATTAGATTTCAGAGGAAAGAGGCATATGAAAGACAACAAAAGAAAGAGGATGAAAAAGAACAAGAAGTACCACCATAGGAAACACAAGCAATTATCAATCAATCATCAGAAGATCAACAAAATATCAGACCTGCATCAAATTTTGAGCCAACAATATTAAGGTATGGAAGAACCATGGAAGAATTAATAGATAGTCAAGTAGGATTGACCATTAGTCCAGAAGAAGTTGGGTTCGAGAGAAGATAGAAGATAGCAAAAGAATCCTTTATGTCATGTGCACAAGTATGCCAACTTCAAGATACAAATGAATTTATTGAAATTGATCAAGAGGGAACTTGTAGAATCAAAGATGTATGTGTTGATATAATCCATTCGTTTGAGGGACAAACGTCAGTGGATCAGTCACTTGATTGTGAATCACAAAATACCAATCCTAATTTCGTTAGAGCTGATTGGAGAGCACCTGGGAGAGACTATCCTCAAGAGATTTGTATCTATGACATTACATACTTTACACCAAATTATGACTATTACGTCATGAACCTTTAAACACCCAACAATGACGATGACTATGACTTACCCCTGCTTCATCCAGAACTGATTGATTGGGATAACTTAGAAAACCTTGAATCGGATGTCTTTTCCAATTATCATGATTTAGCCATATATCTTAATGTCGTAGAACCAATAACACCTAAGATATCTTCTACCGCAGAATTGAGTAACACTTCTTACAGTTAGGAGAATGCCAAACTTTCCAGTCGCAAAATTGAAATAAAACAAGGAAAGAGACCTAGCACTGAAAACCATTTCATGGCAACACTAGATCAATCAAGAGGAAAAATAAAAGACGTATCTGACGGTGAAAACCTCCTTGAGGCACCAAAAGATGGAAATTTTGACATCCTCCTTGCATATTTTTAGGAGAGATCTGCTATTTTAATAGAGCCAACATAAGCAATAAATATTGGTACATCAAAGGACCCCAAAGTCCTTCATCCTGATGCATCATTATCAGATGAAGAGAGGAAAGAATACATAGAATTATTCAAACAAAGACAGATAAATTTTGCTTGGTTCTATACAGACATGCCAACACTTGATCCAGATCTTATCATGCATCATCTCAATGTGGATCCAAAAGCAAAACTAGTTAAACAAAAGCTAAGGAAGATGCATCCACACATCCCTCTCCTTATAAAAGCATAGCTAAAGAAACTATTGGATGTGGGTTTCATAAGACCTGTTGCCTATCCAGAATGGGTCTCAAGCATTGTGCCAGTGTCAAAGCCAGATAAAAGCATAAGAGTCTGCACCAATTTCAGAGATTTGAACAAGGCATGTCCTAAAGACGATTTCACATTGCCCAACATTGATATAATTGTAGACTTATCAGCAGGACATGAGATGTTTCATTAATGGATGGATTCTCGGAGTACAATCAAATAAAAATTGCCCCTGGAGATCAAGAGAAGACAACATTCACCTGTGCATGGGGTACTTACTGCTGGAATGTTATGCCATTTGGGCTTAAGAATGCACGAGCAACTTATCAGAGATCTATGACAACAATTTTCCATGATATGATGCATACATTTATGGAAGATTATGTAGATGACATACTTGCAAAATCACATACAAGGAAAGAATATTTGAACATCTTGGGCAAGATCTTTGATAGGATTGAACAATATCAATTAAGATTGAATCCAAAGAAATGTGCATTTAGAGTAACATCTGGAAAACTTCTTGGGTACATTATATCATCTCGTGGAATTGAAGTAGATCTAGAAAAGGTCAAAGCTATCATGGAAATGGAGTCACCCAGGAACATAAGTCAATTGTGTTCTCTACAAGGTAGATTGCAATCAATCAGAAGATTTGTCTCTCAATTAGCAGATAGATGTCATCCATTCACTCATATTTTACACAAGAATGATCCATTCAAATGGGATCATGTGAAGAAGCTTTTATGAAAATCAAAGAATATTTGATGAACCCTCTGGTACTTGTATCACCAATCAAAGGGAAACCATTGTTGCTTTACATCTCAGCAACAAATGTATCACTAGGAGCTCTCTTAGCACAACATGATGAAGAAAGGAAAGAAAGAGCAGTGTATTACATCAATAGAACACTTGTAGGCTATGAATTGAACTATACATCAGTTGAGAAGATAGGGCTAGCAGTTGTATTCGCAACTCAGAAATTGTGACATTATATGCTGACTCATTTGGTGAAATTGATAGCAAAAATAGATCCACTAAAGTATTTGTTGAGCAAGTCAACTTTGATAGGCAGACTGGAAAAATGGGTTATGGTGCTAAGTGAATTTGACAAAGAATATGTTGATCAAAAAGCTATCAAAGGCTGAAGCACCCTTACAAGATGACACACCGTTACACATCGAATTTCCTAATCTAGATATTCTGACAATAGGCACAAAATTTTGGGAGTTGTACTTTGATGGCTCCTATACACAATATGGATTAGGTGCTGGAATTTTGTTCAACACACCTTACTGACACACAATTCGAAAATCATATAGACTGCAATTTCCATGCACAAACAATACTACAGAATATGTAGCATTGGTTATTGGGCTCAAAATGGCTATTGAATGGAACATCAAGGAATTGCATGTTTATGGTGATTCATAGCTTATAATCAACCAAATAAATGATGATTATCAAACTAAGGATGACAAGCTCATGCCTTACAAACAGCTGGTTGAAAATTTTTAAGAACATTTTGAAGAAATAACATTTACTCAGATCCAAAGAAATGAGAACAAAGTAGCAGATGCAATGACTACAATAGCATCTCTTTTGCAGAATCAATAAAATCAACAATGTTATGAATTCCTGGTGGAAGATATCTTGAATCCTACCATTGAATCCCAAAATAACCACATGATTTTCCATATATCTGGAACTGATCAATCCTTATACAACCAAACTTATCAATACCTAAAGGAGAATATCCTTCCTCTTGACCTATCCCACAATCAAAGAAAAACTTTTATCCATCAATCATCGCGCTATACTATCATTGCTGATATCTTATATAGACGAGGTCTAGATAGTACTCTACTGAGATGTATCAAACAAGAAGAATCTAAGAAAGTTCTTAACGAAGTCCATGCAGGTATTTGTGGCACGCACTCAAGTGGTTTAACACTGGCTAAGAAACTTATTCGCTTGGGTTACTATTGGCTTACCATGGAGAGAGATTCATTTACATATGCTAAGAGATGCAAACAATGTCAGATCCATTGGAATCTCATCCATGCACTAGCACAAGAATTGCATCCTATGGTAGGTTCATGTCCATTCTCCCAATGGGGTTTTGACTTAGTAGGTAAGATAAACCCTTCATCTTCTAATGGAAATAAGTTCATTCTGACTCCTACGGAGTATTTCACTAAATGGTTTGAAGCAGTGCCTTTGACAAAAGTGACAGGAAAGCAAATATCATCATTCATCTTGAATTATATAATTTGTCGCTATGGAGTCCCTATGACCATTATCAGTGATAATGGAAGACCATTTAAGAATCAAGATGTGAAGGAACTATGTGAGCAATTTCATATCCAACATAGGTTTTCTACACCATATTATCCACAGGGAAATGGTCAAGCTGAGGCATCAAATAAAACAATCTTAAAGATCCTGAAGAAAACTGTCAATGAAGCTGGTAAAGACTAGCATATTCAGTTAAATCTTGATCTTTGGGCATATCGAACCAACATTCGCACACCAACGAGGGCAACCTCATATTGCTTACTCTATGGATCAGAAGCTATATTACCAGTAGAAGTAGAGATACCTTCTCTACGAGTATCCTTGAAAGGTCTTATACCAGAAGAAGAACAACGAGTCTCTAGACTTCAAGAGCTTTAGTTGATTCAATAATGTAAAATGCTACAGATCATTTGAAGGCATATCAATAGAGAATGGCAAGAAGTTATAATCATAGAGTTAAGTCACGCATTTTTCAGATTGGAGATCTAGTTCTAAGGGAGAATCCAATAAATCAGCAAGACCGAGAAAAGAAGGGAAAATTTGAACCGAACTGGTTAGGTCCTTTTGTTATAGTAGCAGCATATGGCTCAGGAGCATAAGAGTTATTTACACCTGAAGGTGATTGGTTTGATGAGCCCATCAATTCTAGTCATCTCAACAAGTTCTATGCTTGAGATATAAAGTCCTGAAAAAAAAAATCAATAAAAAAAAGCATATAAAGTCCTGAAGAAATCAGTAAAAAACAGAAAAGCAGAAAATACCTAAAAAGCATAAAACAACGAAAACAGAAGAAAAAAAAAATCAAATATGGAAAACATGTAATAAATTTAGATAGTGAAAATTTGATAAATAGGCGCTATCTAATAGTGAGTTCTTCCATATATGAGATCGCTTCGCGCATCTATCCATCCTATTTGCATCTATCGCTTCCATCTATCCTAGCCTATCCATTTCATCTTTCGCATTCATTTCTCCAAACCATTTAGTAGGTGTAGCGTCCTA
This sequence comes from Cryptomeria japonica, assembly GCF_030272615.1. Lineage (NCBI taxonomy): Eukaryota > Viridiplantae > Streptophyta > Pinopsida > Cupressales > Cupressaceae > Cryptomeria > Cryptomeria japonica. Next base: position 591,849,955 of record NC_081413.1, on the reverse strand, counting down.
AAATTGTGACACTTGCAATTTCGACTGCATTTGGGTCTTCACAATGGCGATGCAACACGGAACCTGAATGGAGACCCCGAAACTTGTTCATGACATCAAAAACTGCATTTCTCAGCACCCTGGCCTGATCCTCCTTGCACCCTGTTGTCCCAGGAGGTGGGACCATGGCGCCCAACGCCCTGGTCCCTGGCCCTATTTTGGGCCCGGTCTCTTTTGGGCATCGGGTCTTTAAGTTTGCAATTCGGGAAATATTGTTTCCTGGTCGGCCTAAGGTCGAAAAAATCAGTCTATCAGCCCTAATTGACAAGTATATAAACTACTTTTCCTCTCCTAGAAAGGGAGAGAAAGAGGAAAATATATGTGAGCAAGGCGCAAAAGCGATATTCAAACATTCAAGCATTCAAGCATTCCTTCAAGCAATTGAGCATTCTAAGTCTCCATTCAAGGCTAGGTGTTGCATTCAAGACAAGGATTCAACCATTGAAGAGGAGATCACTTACAACACATTACATACAACATACATTACACCTTCGCATGTAAGAATACAAACATTCTTACAACAAGGTTGCAGGTACACGACTGTAATTGAAGATCTGGAATCCTTGTGTAGAGACGAACAGATCCACCTTCGTTTCGCGGATTTTTCGGAGGACCGTGTGCACGTCGGGCGCCATCATCCCGTCAACTTTCGCTCAAATTTGCAAAACAGCACCGTCTCGACATTTTACTGCTAATTACAGGTCCGCAGCTTCATACCATATCCCTATCTCTATTTATAAGCGAATATTTCCCACTTTACATGCATTCCTAGTTCAATCTTTCTATCTCCATTTCTTTACAAAAGAGGGTATCCTTGATGTCTTAACCCTTGAAACTCATTTAGAATCCAATCTTGCATTGCGTGGGATTGGATCTTGTGGGTTTCAACCCCTCTTTTGAATGTAAAGTCGCTCATAAGTGAAAACCATCAACCCTAGTGACTCTCCCTTCTCTCTCCTTAGAGTTGGGGAGGGGAGAACGACTAGGGTTCGATTTTTCCGCTTTACATTTTGGTGAACCTGACGTGAACATCCTCATTCTGATTATTCATGGTTAGATCTGAAAATTTTGTTTCCTTAATTACATTTCCATGTTTGATCTTTTGCAAATTTTAGAGGCTAATTGCATAAAAACCCTAAAATTTTCTTTTTAGTAATTAAACTTGTGGAATGTTTAATTGTTAATGCTTGTTTCAGATCTACCCTTCTATTGCAAATTGTCAATTCATATTTGTGCTTTAATTCTGAAAATTAAGTGGTTAAGTGTCAAAACCCTAATTTTTAAAACCTCCTTGATTCAACCTTTGACTGATAATTCCACTGATCAAAACACCTCCAAATTGGCTGTAACTTTGGATTCCGCAATAAAATCACAATATCTTTCATCCCTGAAAATTTGGAAAAAAGTTGCGAGGACCGTGTGCACCCCGAGCGCCATCGTCCCCGACATTTTTTCCGAAATTTCGGGAGCTAGATCTTACTGTATTTTTCTGCTAAAATCTAGAATTTTGGCTGATTTTATCAATTCTAACACTTTCAAAATTAAAGTCAAAGTTGGTCTAGCGATTGCTTGGATTGAGGCTTCTAATCATTCAAAAATTATTGAAATTGAAATTCATATCAAAATTGTGTTTCTTACTGTCCTAAATCTGAAAAGTGTGTTGGCATTCATTCGAAATTTCAGTGCTTTATTCAAATTTTTACAATTTGTGACTTTTGAAATTAAGTGTTTAATTGCAACAACTTTGATTTTCGCTTTCAAATTTGAATTTTGCACGAAATTGAGTCAATTTTTAAATTTCAACACTTGCATTGCTTTCAGCATTCCCTCTAAAATCATAAAATTCAAAATTTCAGTTTCTCTCTCTTTTTCAAAATTCAAAATTTGCATTTTTCAACAATCTTGGTAGGGTTCAATTTTGAGATTACAAATTTAATTTGGCCTATCAGATTAGCTTTAAAATCATCATAACTTTCATCCCTGAAAATTTTGAAAAAAGTTGCGAGGACCATGTGCACTCCGTTCGCCACGGTCCCTGACATTTTCTCTGAAATTTCGGGAGATTGTCCTGATTGCATTTAACAGCTTAAATCTAGGAGATTGGCTGATTTTATTGAAATTTGCTACCTCTAAAATTCAAAATCTTCTCTCTTTCTTTAGTGCATGAGTTTTACAACAATAAGTCCTACTTACACTATTCCCGTTAGACGAAGCCTTAGAATTAAGTCTTTCTAAGGTTTAATTACTGAGGAGATGGAACCTAATTTGAATGGCCTTTTTAACGAGGACATGGGTAATTCCTCTAATCCTCTTAATGATGAAGAAGCTCTCCATGAGGTTTCTGTAGAACAACTTTCAAAATTGGATAACCAATTTGATGATTTTCGACAATGGATGTCTCAAGAATACCCTGATAGTGAAGCTCTTTCATTAATTGAGGGTCTAAAACGTATGGTTCAAAGTGATAAGAATGGAATTGATATTTTGCGTGGTATTGCACACATTGTGGATTCGAATGTGATGCCTATGAAGAGTTGTGCCGAAACTTTAGGTTATACACAACCTCCTACTCAAGTTAATCATTCTACCCCTTTGACAACTTCTATTGCTAGTATACCTACTTTTACATCAAACATAATGACTACTTCAACACAAGACATTCCACCTATGATCACCGGTCATGGGGGAAATCCCTCTTCTTCAATCAACCCTCTTCCTTCATTCAATCCAACTTCTTCATTCATTCCTTCAATGAGTGTTCCTATTATATCTCCACAAATGAACATGACGCAAGGAGGCAATTCGTTTAATCATTCCATTCCTCCTTGTAGTGTTCCTCCTTTCCAATCATCTCCTATGACTAACTATCATAGTGTCCCGCCACCTTACTCTCTACCTTCATTCAATAACATAATACCTCCATCACAATCTAACACGTCTAATATGAACTCTTCGACTGAAGCGACCATTAAAAATCTTGCACAAACTGTCTCTTCTTTACAGCAACAAATTGCCTCTATGAATCAATCTAAGTTTAGTGTGCCCACATTTGATGTTGCGAGCCCACTTTCTCTTGACATTGTTCGAGCTATCCCCCCTAAACATGTTGAAATTCCGCATTTGGAGCTTTATAATGGTAAGGGTGATCCTTTAACACATGTTAAGACATTTCAAACAATATGTACCGATTTTGCTTATGACCAAAGGTTGCTTGCAAAACTGTTTACTAGGACACTAAGAGATAAAGCCCTACAATGGTATTGCTCGTTGCCTTCTTATTCTATTTCTTCTTTCGAACAACTTGCAAATGCTTTCATTCAACAATTTCAAAACAATATAAGTCCTAAAGTCACTTTGATTGATTTAATGCATTGTAAACAAGGTGTTAAAGAAAAAGTGACTGATTTCATTGGTAGATATAAGCATTTGTATGCTCAAATTTCCTTTCCAGTGCCTGACAATGATATTCAAAGAATCTTTATTTCTAATTTACAAAAAGATATTAGAGAAAAACTTCTGTTTTCTGAGTTTACTTCTTTCCGATAGTTGTGCGCAACTCTTCACAATTATCAACTGACTGTGAGTCAAATGGAACAAGCAAATCCTATGGCTCCGAGTGATAAGGGTGATAGTAGTCAACAACCATTTGGGAAGTTTAAACCGAATAGAGAGTCCATTAAATTCAATGAAAACATCATCAACAACAATGTGAATGCAGCATCAGGTGTGCCTCCTATTTCTAAGTTTTTCAAGAAAGAAAGAAAGTTTACTCCTTTGAATGAATCATTGCATAGTATTATGAATAAGTTATTAGAACAAAATGTGTTTACTCTTCCTCCTATAAGGCAAATAGATCCTGCAAAGATTAATTCACCCTATTTTGATAACAAATCTTTTTGTCAATTTCATCGTCAACCTGGGCATGATACTGAAAAATGTTTTGCTTTAAAGGGTAAAATTCAAGATTTGATTGATAATAATACTATCTCTGTTTCTGGTGTGAATGATAAAGGCAACACATCTGTAGCTCCTCCTAACCAAAATCTTCAAATTTTTACTAATCCATTACCTTCTCATACCTCTAATGCGATTGATACTACTGATTCCTCTGTCTCACCTGATGATCTCGTGTCTATGACTCCGAATGTGATTAACTTTATGGAACAGCAGAAAATCCCTAAAGAACCTTCCATCACAGTTGATTCCAGTGAAACTATCAGGGCACCTGATGGTCCTTTATATATAGTTGCAAAAGTCAAGAATACACTTTGTCGTGGAGTGCTTATTGATCCTTCTTGCATGGTTAATGTCATTACTGAAGAATTTCTTTTTACTTTGCAATTGAATCAAGTGATCTATGACGAAACAAATGTAGTTGTGAAATTATTTGATGCATTTTCTTCTCCTACAATTGGTTCTATTACATTACCTATTGAGGTCCATAACAAATCCCTTGATGTGGACTTTGCTATTATTCCATCATCCGAACAATTTTGTGTGAAGCTAGGCTATCCTTGGCTATCTTCCATGAAAGCTATTGCTTCTCCTATTCACAAGTGTTTGAAATTTCCCCATAATGGTGAAGTTGTTACTGTCAATCATAGTCTCTTTAAACCAGCTGAAAGAACTTCTAGCGTTCCTATTGATTACTTTTGGCCTAAACAATTCCAATCTCTTCCTCCGCGAAGTGATCATCTTTTCAAATCTTATCAAAAGTGGAAAAAAGATATGATCCTATCTCTAAGTGAACCTAGAACACCCAAACTTGACATTCCTATTGTCCTTGAGAAGGAAGTTCTTCCTTTGAAAGATAAAACCAATGTCTTTCCTCAAGAAAATTCCCAACCCATCCCTATGGATGTGACTACGTCTATGTCTAATAAACTTTCTAAAGGTAGACCTATACCTCCTCGTCATGATGGGCTTGGTCTCCTTCCTAAACCAAATATTCCTCCTTTGTATGGAGCAGTTCCTCCTCCTTCCTCTTATGGAGAGAAGAGACCTTCCTCTTCTCCTATTATTCAACCTAAGAGACCACAACCTAAACACCCAAGTGATAAGGATGAGAACATTCCTCCTCCTCAATCTTCTCAACTTCCTACTAAGACTAGATGAAATCATTCTGCACGTGAACGCCGACGAAAGCATCGTCTTAGAGCTCAGGCAGCTGCTTCTCAAACTTTGCAATCCCCAAAAACACCTTCAGCCAGTATTATTCCATTTTCTCCTCAGCCGAAAATTGAGCCAAAATCTCCTAAACATAAGATGTATGATGGTCTTGATCCTGTGCGAGTTAAAGATCCTATTTTTATAAATCTTGATGATGATATAGATGAAAATGTTACTCCTGTTCGTTCTGATAGTGAATATGAATATGTTGATGTCGATAACCATTTATCTAACGCATTTTCTAAAGCACTTATCCTAGCTCCTAGACAAGAACAACGTGGCTTGGAACATGAACATGGCCCTTGTTTGGATCTTGTGATAGCTCCATCTGCTGTGTTGGATGTTCCTCCTCTAGCGTGTTTCCTACCTTCCCGAAATATTGATCAGCAAGATCGGGGGGTAGATGACGTGCTAGACTAGTTCATTAGCATAGCAGATTCTCTCCTCCTCTCTTGATCTTTTGTTACTTCTTCTATGTGTTATTCTCATTCTTCTATTTGTTGTCCTTAGTGTTGTCTAATTGAGGACGATGCAAAGCATTGAGATCTCTTTTGGTCTCTCTCATGTTGACTCAAAAGACACATGTGTTCCCTTCTTCTAGGTGACCTTCCTTGATTGGGGAATGAAGAACAATTATGCATACATACATATGATATACATGAATTATCATACAGCATACTGACCCCGAGGAAAGCGAAGTCACCTTGTGCTTTGTGTTTTGTGTCTATTATCCTTGGGCTTATCTCACACTTGGGGGCTAAATCCTTGTGATAACGTGCTCCTTTCCCTTCTCATTTTTTATATGTATCACTACCTTAAAGCAATCACCCCCGATGAGGCGTGTGCGATCACTTTAACGTAGGGGGGCATACACCCCATCCATATCTCTTCAAGATACTTGAAAGTTTCTTGGCGAACTTAGCTTTGCCTTGAAAATTGTTGGTATTTTTCTTACATGACTCATAGTGAGGGAACCTTACTACTGACAGTCATGGTTCTCCCTCGTGATCTTCCCTTTTACTTTGTCAATCAAAGTCGTAAGATCCTTAGTCCACTGGGGGCTTGGTGTATCTTGCCTCCTTGACGTGGTGAAAGTTTTTCAATGTTGTTTCATTGTACTTTACCGGAAGTATTGGCGTACGCTTATACTCCCGCTAAAGTGGGGGCTAAATGTAGCGTCCTAAAATTGCGACACTTGCAATTTCGACTGCATTTGGGTCTTCACGATGGCGATGCAACACGGAACCTGAATGGAGACCCCGAAACTTGTTCATGACATCAAAAACTGCATTTCTCAGCACCCTGGCCTGATCCTCCTTGCACCCTGTTGTCCCGGGAGGTGGGACCATGATGCCCAGCACCCTGGTCCTTCAGGATTAGGGCGCCTAGTGCCCTGGTCCCTGGCCCTATTTTGGGCCCGGTCTCTTTTGGGCATCGGGTCTTTAAGTTTGCAATTCGGGAAATATTGTTTCCTGGTCGGCCTAAGGTCGAAAAAATCAGTCTATCAGCCCTAATTGACAAGTATATAAACTACTTGTCCTCTCCTAGAAAGGGAGAGAAAGAGGAAAATATATGTGAGCAAGGCACGAAAGCGATATTCAAACATTCAAGCATTCAAGCATTCCTTCAAGCAATTGAGCATTCTAAGTCTCCATTCAAGGCTAGGTGTTGCATTCAAGACAAGGATTCAACCATTGAAGAGGAGATCACTTACAACACATTACATACAACATACATTACACCTTCGCATGTAAGAATACAAACATTCTTACAACAAGGTTGCAGGTACGCGGCTGTAATTGAAGATCTGGAATCCTTGTGCAGAGACGAACAGATCCACCTTCGTTTCGCGAATTTTTCGGAGGACCGTGTGCACGTCAGGCGCCATCGTCCCGTCAACTTTCGCTCAAATTTGCAGAACAGCACCGTCTCGACATTTTACTGCTAATTCTAGGTCCGCAGCTTCATACCATATCCCTATCTCTATTTATAAGTGAATATTTCCCACTTTACATGCATTCCTAGTTCAATCTTTCTATCTCCATTTCTTTACAAAAGAGGGTATCCTTGATGTCTTAACCCTTGAAACTCATTTAGAATCCAATCTTGCATTGTGTGGGATTGGATCTTGTGGGTTTCAACCCCTCTTTTCAATGTAAAGTCGCTCCTAAGTGAAAACCATCAACCCTAGTGACTCTCCCTTCTCTCTCCTTGGAGTTGGGGAGGGGAGAACGACTAGGGTTTGATTTTTCCACTTTACAGCAGGAAATATGCAGCTTACCAACAACTATCAATCTTTGACATACTTATTGTAGTCATTGTCTTGGATTTTATAAATCATATCTGCATTATATCCCACCATGGTTTGGATCATCTTTTCGTACATCCATAATAAATTTTTGTTTCCGTTGGGGGCAAAATCCCAATTCCTTTTGCTAAGGTGATCTTTTAAATCTTTGAAAGTCCAAAACATTCAGAAATCTTAGAAAAACAAAACGCCTAGGGTTTTGAAACAGATAGCGAGCAACAAAGCAATGAAGATCAAGACATTTTGTAACAACTGAATTATCATGAAACTTATAAATCAAAGATTCAACCAACAAGTAATAAAAGATTGTCAAGGATTATTCATCAAGATGATTATAATAGTTAATGATCATGAGAACATGTGAATGACATACAAGATTCAGTGTTTATATCTTGATTTTTTGCTAATCATGTACTCTATGCAACTCAAGGATGTCCATGACTAGAGAAGCTATGATGGGGCATGATTGTTTTCTTTGTTTGTTGTCTGTGGTTTATCTCTTATTAAGGTATGTACTTGTCTAAGGATATGATCAACAAAAGATCAAGGAGGACATTCTGAGTCATGTATGAAAGGGGATAATCCTTGTTTGTTCTGCAAGAAATACTCAGGCCAACTTGATTCATTATATCAAGTTGCTTGTATTAACTTGCTATATCAAAATCCATGTAAGAAATACTCAGGTCGGCTTCAATTATTATATCAAGTTGCTTGTATTTTCTTACAACATTTTAAAGCTCAATGATGAAATCAAGCACTATTATAAGACAACATATGAAGAATGAAAGTATCATTTTAGTTAGATCATTTTAGATTAGCTCATTATCCATCTGCATTATAAGCATTCATTGTTAGTTGCATTATAAGATTTTCATTTCATTCAGAGATCAACAGTTATAAATAAAGATTGAGTATACTTGGACAAACCAAAAACAATTTGCAATTAGGTTCATTCATTTCATTTGGTTGCATTCAATCATTGCACTAGTTTGCATTTCATTAAGTGCATTTCATTAATCATGTAGTATATCATCATTTTTATTTGCATTAGGATAATTATCATTGTAGTTCTTTTTTTTAAGGTCATTTAGTTGCATCTTTGCACTTAGATTAATTTATCATTATAAGCATATGCATCATCATATAGGCATTCATCCCATGAGTTTAATCAAGCATATCATTTAAGTTAGTATCATTTTTGTTTACATCCATAACCATTAAATTGCATTCATAATCATCATTTACATTCAAAAAATCAAACTTGAAATCAAATACATTTCGTGTAGATCATTTGCATTTCAAATCATTATATGCATACTGTAGCGTCGTAAATTGTACGCACTTGCTAAAGCAGTACAATTTCACACCTAGTTTAGCACCCGCCTTGGCGCAGTTTGCATTTTGCATTGCATTTCTCCTTTAGCACTTAATTAATCAAATTAATTAGGTCTAAGGTCCTATTTCATCATCCTCCACATCATAAAGTTGGGCCCTTTCATTAAAGTGTGCCCCCTTTCATTTTATTTCTCCAATACATCATTTTATCAAAAACCCTAATTAAGTCCTATTTTGAACTTGGGGGCTTGATTTCGGGGGTCAAAACATCTCGAAATCACCTGTAACTTCGAGATTCGCTCTAAAATCATCATATCCGATGGCCCTGAAAATTTGGTGAAAAGTTGTCGGGACCGTGGCGCCCGGAGTGCACACGGTCCCGGACATTTTTTCTGAAATTTTAGGAGCGCAATCCAATCATAAAATAAAGCTTAACCCCAAGAAATTGGTAGGAGATTCAATCTCTAGGTCGGCCAAAAGTTGGAATTAAGACCTAGGGTTTCATACATAAGAGCTCTCTTTCTTCATTTGAAAGGATGGGAATTTTGGTTTGAGGGACCTTCTATGCAGCGAAAGAGCAGATCTTTGAAGACTTCAACAACATTCAACATTTATCCATCAAGCATTCATCAATTTCATTCATCCACTTAGGGCTTGGAAGACATTGAAGAGCAATAGGGGATCACCGACTGAAGATTGGCTTGTACCCCCCCCCCTTGGGGTTGGGTATGATTTCATGTTGTTTTCATGTCTTTGCATAAGTCTCATTATATCACTTGTATTCATGCTTTAGATCTCTTTACATCTTGATTTGGAGCATTTACATTATCATTTACAAGCAATTAGGGTTTACTTTCTAGGTTGCTCTAGTTTGCTTACTTGCATTTTAGGATCTTGCACACACACAAGGTCCACACACACACTACTTTTACAATACAACTTGGCTATTCGTGGAGGTGGAAATCACCAAAGCGGGGGTTTGACTAAGGCAAAACCCTATATAGCCGCCCAAAACACCTTTTCAGATATAAGTGCAGATTTCGGGATTCAGACGACGCCGCAAGTTGCAGATCCGAAAGAAGCAGACGGAGACCGAACCATACACCAAGTTTCAGAGCAAAAGACCAGGACAGGGGCGTGGGGCACCCTAGTCCTGCCAGGACAGGGGCGCTAGGCGCCCTGGTCCCTGGGACAGGGGCCCTGGGCGCCCTGGTCCTTCTGTCAGACAGCATTTCCGACAGTTTTCCAGGTTGCAAAATAGCAGTTTCAGGTGCAGTTTCAGGAACAGAATCAGGACAGTGGCACTTGCGCCACCGTCCTGAACATTTTCACTCAGATTTTGACTCTGGGTACGCATCTGCATTCTTGTCTTGTCCTTGTGTTTGCAGCTTTCCATTGTTTAACTTCAATTCTGCAATTTTGTTATTAGTTCATACTTGCACTTTGAGGTTAGGAATTGAACTTGCATCATTTTATCTTTCAATTACAACAAAGGAATAGAAACCCTAATAGGTAACCCGTGGCTCTCTCTTTCACAAATAGAAGTAGCCAATTGTGTGATACCTCTAGGCTCTTTCGTATTCTGCAATGTGTGTCAAAAGGTAGGATTAGGACATGTTAACCTAGTCTCGCTTTTTCCCCTACACATTTTGGTGAACCCGACGTGAATCGAATTATTGCTTTCTCTTGCATTGCATTTGTTAGATCTAGATCTAGATTTAGTGTGTTTCATTTTCAAAAAAAAAAGAAAAAAAAAAGAGTGTGTTTCTTTGTTTCTTTGTATTGTGTGTTTAAATTCTATGCAACTTTTATTTCAAAATGTCAGATTTTTATTTGCAAGATGTTCATGTTTATGATGATGTATGCAATTATGTTGATTATGAGTATAGCCAAGATGAATTAGATGAAGCTTTAGATGAGTTTTTGAATCCTAAAGATGCCAAACCTTCATTTTACCAAAGACTCATAAACCTTGTTACCATGCCATTTCGTTGTGATGAGAAAGATAAGTCGAATGGTTCCTCTCAAGGGTACATTCCTATCAACTCTTCCACTGAATCTAGTAACATGGTTGTTTTCAATAATCCCCTCTATGAGGAAATGTCTCCTTTTGAATCAAAAGATAAACCTTTTGATAGATATGATCATGCTTTGTTGGATGATACTCTTGATGACTTTGTGGCTTTATCGAAATCTCTAAACAAGAACAAAACTTCTAAATTAGTTAACATGATAAACCTGAATGAGCATAATAAGCCTCTCTTTGAAGTCCAAGGTGCTTGTCCTTCTCCCACCTTTCAAGTTCTTAAATCACCTCTCCTTACTGTCCAAGGAGGGTATGGTCATGATTCCTTTCTTACTCCGAATAAACCTATCATCACTGTGCAAGGAAGAAAACCTATAAGTCCTTATAGTTATGCCAAGCAATTAACTAGAGAGAGTTATCATGCGGTTGCCCATACTTATCATACTAGAAATAATAGGCAGCCTAATCCTCCTCCTGTTACTCCAGTTTCTCTTCCTAATCCTCAACCAATTCTTCCGCAAGCTCCACGTATTTCACAGGTTCTTGGCAAGGAATATGATCTCATAGAACAACTTAAAGCTACCCCTGCTAAGATATCCCTTTGGGATTTGATTCAAACTTCTTCTGCTCATCACGGAATGTTACAAGATGCTTTGAAAGATTTGAATGTCCCCCTACCGAATACATCTAGTAATATAGTGTCTTTGGTTAACTCTGTGATGAATCCTAAAGCTCAAATTGTGTTTACTCAAGATGAGTTGCCTACTAGTGAAATTGAACATCAATATGATCCCTTGATGATTGTGGTTATCATAAATGATACTGCTATAAGACGAACACTAGTAGATAATGGCTCTAGCCTTAATGTGTGTAGCATCAATCTATTGCATAAGATGAATGTGGATACATCCCTCATTGAGCCTGACTCTCGTCCCATTCGAGGCTTTGACAATGTGGCTAAGACTTCATTAGGTATTATCACCTTACCCCTCACAGTGGGGCCTGTTACTTTGCCTACTCCTATCCATGTTATGTCGGGAAATCTAACATACAATTTGCTATTAGGAAGACCTTGGATTCATAGTATGCAAGTTGTTCCCTCTACATTGCATAGACAAGTTAAATTTATTTATAACAATAAGACATATACCTTGATAGGTGATACTAATTTCCAAGCTTGTTTGCAAACATCTACTTCCAAAGGGGGTTCTTCTAAGCCTTCCTCATCTAGTGATGACTCTTCAAACAAGATACCTATTCGATGAATCCTCTCTCTCTGATGATCAAAATTCTTTGGATGAGTCTAGATCTCCTGAAGAAGATTCTTCTCGACTTGAATCTACACATAAGAAGGATTTTGATCCTGAGAAGGTTCTCACAGAAGACGATTGGGGATCTCTTGATTTTAATCCCACCTTTGTAGGTGAATATAAGGTTCCTTCTAGAGAGCTTAAAGTTGAAAAGAAGGAAGAAGCTAAAAATCAATCAATCTTACCTGAACCTATGAGCAATAATTTTGTGGCCGCTTCTCAAACTTCTTATCCTCACACCTCTAATTTTGAAGAGCTTGATTCTTTGTCTTATGAAAAACCACCTTCTCTTTCTGAAATGGCTGATCGTTATGGTCGTGGTTTTCATATTCTAGCTAAGCATGGGTATCATGGAAATGGTTGTGGCGCTCACGAACAAGGAATAAAGGTTCCTCTAGAGAATAATCTTTATGATATGATCTTTGGACTTGGTTATAATCCCTACAAGCGCACTAAAGCTTCTAAGAGACCATGTATTAGCGTTAATGTCATTTCTACATCTCTACCAATGTGACACCCTGAGTATATTGATGGGGATCCTTCTTGTGCCTGTGCTTTGGATGTCTTTCCTACCGATGATGCTTTAGCTGAATTTTTAGGAGCATATGATACTCTTCCTCGTTATCATCACAATAGGGGATTCCCTTATTGTTTGAACACTGAAGCCTATTTTGGAAAAGAGACCGATAACGATGAGATTGTGAAAGAATTTCCTCAGTTAAAGGATACTCCTCAACAAAGTAATCTTCTTATGAGTGACACCATTGATGTTAAGATGGATCCTTGCAATGAAGAAAAAGTTATTAGAATTGGAAAATGTTTGGATGAAGAAGAACAAAAACAATATGCAGATTTATTGCAGGAATTCCTGAGATCTTTGCTTGGACATATTCTGACATGCCTGGTATAGATCCTAAGATTGTTACTCATAATATCGTCTTAGTTCCCGATGCTAAGCCTATGAAACAAAAGATTCAAAAAATGAATCCTAAGGTAGCTTTGCTTGTTAAGGCTGAGATTGAAAAATTATTGGAGGCTGGATTTATCTGCTCTATTGATTATTCCCCATGGATTTCAAATATTATCGCTGTGGCAAAATCAGATAATAAAATAAGAATGTGTACTGACTTTCGAGATTTAAATAAAGCTTCTTTGAAAGATGATTTTCCCCTCCCAAACATTGACATGATAGTTGATTCTACAGCAGGACATGCTTTGTTATCCTTCATGGATGGTTTTTCAGGATACAATCAAATTTTCATTAATCCTCAAGATCAATTCAAAACTGCTTTCACCACTCCTTGGGGTACGTTTTGTTGGGTAATGATGCCTTTCGGACTTAAAAACGTCGGCGCAACTTATCAACGAGCGATGACCCTTATCTTTCATGATTACATGCATAAGATTTTAGAAGATTATGTTGATATTTTAGCCAAATCCATTCTCCGTATGGATCATATTAAGATCCTTCATCAAATCTTTGAAAGAATTCGTAAATATCACATGCGCTTGAATCCTCGAAAATGTGTCTTTGGTGTGGATAGTGGAAAACTATTAGGATTCATAGTTTCGCATCGTGGGATTGAGGTGGATACTAAGAAAATAGATGCTATTGTCAACATGCCACCTCCTAGAAATGTGTCTCAACTCAAAAGCTTACAAGGAAAGATTCAAGCTATTCGTAGGTTCGTATCTCAACTTGCGGATCGTACTTTTCCTTTTACTCAACTTCTCAAAAAGAATATCACCTTTCAATGGAATGACGATTGTCAGCAAGCATTTGAAGATTTAAAAGTATATTTGGCTAATCCCCCTATCCTTCAACCTGCCGAACCTTCTAAGCCCTTTCTTCTTTATATAGCTGCTTCCTCTCATGCTCTCACAACATTACTGGCACAACATGATAAAGATGGTAAGGAGTGTCCGGTTTATTATATAAGTCATACCTTACTCGATTATGAGACCCGATATTCTGCGATAGAAAGACAATGCTTGGCCTTGGTGTTTGCGACTCAGAAATTGAGACATTATCTTTTAAATTCGAAAGTCCACGTCATGGTAAAGTTTGATCCTTTGAAGCATCTTTTCTCTAAAACTGATTTATCAGGGCGCCTAGCTAAGTGGGTTATGATGTTAACTGAATTTGACCTTAAATTTGTTTCACAAAAAGCAACTAAAAGCCAAGCGTTGACCGATCACTTAGTTGAGGCCCCTTCACCTTTCTCCTTCCCTAACCCTGAGTCTTTTCCTGACGACTTCATTCTTTGTACAGAGAAAGATGAAACTTGGGAGTTATACTTTGATGGCTCTAAGTGTCGTACGGGATCGGGGGTAGGTGTTGTTCTGATTTCTCCTACAAAGAAGTCCATTCCCTTATCTTATCGTCTCAATTTCCTATGTACCAATAACATTGTTGAGTATGAGGCTCTTATAGCAGGAATAAAGGCAGCCTTGGCTTTGAATATAAAACACATACATATTTTTGGAGATTCTCAACTGATTATAAGACAAGTAACAAGACTGTATCAAGCAAAACAAGACAAATTATCACAATATAAAGACCTTGCTATCTCTTTGTTACAAAAATTTGATTCTTACACCATGGAACCTTTTCCTCGAAAAGATAATCGACATGCGGACGCAATGGCATGTGTGGCTTCTCTTGTATCTTTAGAGGACCCCGTGGTTGATCTTAACTTCGTTATTCACAACCTTATTTCACCAGCTATTGTGGATGATTCTAGCTTGGTGACATGTTGTGACTTTATAGACTCAAATGAATGGTATTCGTATATCGTAAGATACTTGACTGGTGGTACCTTTCCTGATTCCGCCAATAGGAACACCAAGGCTAGAGTTCGCAAGCTGTCCGCTAGATACATCATTCTTTCTAATGTTCTTTACCGAAGGGGTTATAACGGTCTTCTCCTTCGCTGTCTTAACAAATCGAAAATCCCTATTGCTCTTGAAGACGTGCATTCAGGTGCCTGTGGGGGGCATTTTGGAGGCAAATCCTTGGTTCAAAGGTTGCTTCGTATGGGTTATTATTGGCAAACTTGCAGCAGGATTCTTTTTCATTTGTTAAGAAATGTCATCAATGTCAACAACACAATAATCTGATTCATGCTCCTGCCCAAGAACTCCGTTCTCAGGTAGCCTCTTGGCCTTTCTCTGCATGGGGGTTGGATCTCATCGGTAAAATCTCTCCTCCTTCATCTCAAGGACATACATTCATTATAACCACAACAGATTACTTTACAAAGTGGGTAGAAGTTGTTCCTCTTCGCTCTACTACTGCTGACGTGATTTGTCGATTTCTTCTAGAAAACATCATTTCTCGATTCGGGATACCTTCCACTATAATCTCAGATAATGGGACATCATTTAAGAACAAAGACATGAAGAAATTCCTCGAGAAATATCATATCAAACATCGATTTTCTACACCATACTATCCTCAATCAAATGGTCAAGCCGAATCATCCAATAAGATAATTGAACAAATTCTTCACAAAACTGTGAATAAGCATGGTAAGGATTGGAGTACTCAGCTAATCAATGCTCTTTGGGCCTACCGAACGAGTGTACGAATTGCTACCGGAACCACCCCTTATAATCTTGTTTATGGTGCTGATGCTATTATGCCTTTAGAATTAGAGATTCCATCACTTAGAGTTTCTCTCAAAGGTATAGTAGATGATGACTCTTATAGAGAGCAAAGACTTCAACAGCTTGAGATGCTTGATGAACAGCGTATAAATGCTCTTGAGCATATTCAAGCGTATCACAAAACTCTACAACGAAGCTATAATGATAAGGTTATTCAACGTTCTTTCTCAGTAGGCGACTTAGTTCTCTATGAGAATCAGCGCAATGTGAATGCCTTACCTGAAGAAAAGGAAAAATTTAGTCCTAATTGGCTTGGACCGTATATTGTTATTGAAGATTATAGATCAGGTGCTTATAAAATAGCAGGTGTAGACGGTACGCCGCTTAAAGAACCTATAAATGCTATGCACTTGCATAGATACTATGCTTAATTCCTCATTTCCTATCTTTTATTTCATGTATCTTCTTTGCACTTCTTCAGAATTGGATAATATGTTAGCATATCTTTGTTAGAGCAAATAGAATTAAATGATGTTTTGTTTAAATCTATATTGCTTCGTTCCTGACAAGCGTGTTTCTTTATTCTATGATTTGTCTTGAATTCATCTATGTAAATTGCAAAAGATTTACATTTTCATTATGCTGCAATATTATACAATGTCTTTATGTGTTAAGTAGAGTTGTATCATGTTACTTATATGATTCTTAGGCTTAACACATATTTCTTCTCTATCATCAATGTTGTACTTAATTAAATATTTTATTTTTATTAAGTCACACATGTATCAATTTAATCATGGAGCATTGAGAAATCAATCACATGGGAATTAAATTCAGAACATACATGTACATCTACCAAATGTATTAACTTTAATCAAAATACACGATGTTTTAGGCATTAAAGATAACACGTTTGAGACAAAGAAGCATGTATATATATGTGTGTGTGTGTGTGTGTGTGTGTGTGTGTGTGGATCAATATACAAAAATAGGTCACTATACATCCAAAATGTGACCTACCCTACATCATAAGATCATCTCCTATCCCTAGGGCTAGTGGCTGGAGAGTGACGACTAGATGCTCCCTCCTGATCTGGCCGTGAAGGTGGACCCATGGGTGTATAGCGTGATATAGATCATGAATGACTCCGAGAGGAACTCCTACGATCCCTATCATAAGAATCACGTGATACGAGGTAGCCTCGGCCTGAGCTGCTACTAGATCACGCTGTGCCCGTTGAAGGTCCTCTGATAGAGCTCGCTCTCTCTCCCTCCATCTTTACACCTGTACTCGAAATGGGGAAAACAAATCATCATACCGACCCGCATTCCCTTGAGGTCTATAAGCAACCTGTGAGGAACTAGGGATCTGTGCTGTCATGAAAATATCTGTCACTGCTTGCTGGATCAGAGAACGCCACTCCTACACATTAGCTATAGCAGTAGAATGGATTTTGTGTCAGTACTATTCTATGTCATCAAAACATTGATCAGTCAATATAAACCTACTATACCTGGATCTCCCTCACGCCAGTAGGGATCGTGGTACGGTAGCATCTGTGACTGGGAACTACTAGGCTTTCCACGCTCGAATGATCTGTGCGCGATGGGTACAGGTCTCCGTATCGCCTCGTGTTCTCCCTTTTGGGGAATAACGGGAGGATCTAAGGCTATGGTATCATCTCCTCAATGGTGAGGAGCTGCATCTGACTCCTCCTCATCATCTCTAATCTCCTCCTCCTCGTCATCCTCATCCTCATCCGCATCCTCGTCCTCATCCGCATCCTCGTTCTCCTCATCATCATCTTTATCTGTGTCATCCTCCTCTCCTTCCTCCTCCTCCTCCTCCTCGGCACTAGGCTGATCTCCTATGGGCGGATCAGGACCTCTTGCCTCCTCATGACCCTCTCCCTCCTCTGGCTCCTCCGATCTGGATCCCTGATCCTCATCTCGGTCTCCATGTCTCCATGGACCTGGATGGCCTGTCGGGTGATCTAGTGGAAAGATAGGCCCCAGGTATGTCCTCACAAACCATGAGAGATATCTGCGCTGTGCTCCGGGATCTGCGGCATAATCAGTGACCACATCCTGGTCGGACCCCTCTATATCTGTGATCTCGATATCATCTATCGTAGGTCTCGCTACTGCTCTGGGTCTAGGAAGGACTCGTGAGTGTCGAGTATAGATGGGTACATCGGCTGGAACACACTGCTCTAGCCCAAACTGCCTCCATACTCGGTCAAAATAGAATGGGACTATGATATGTGGATATCGCCCTCTCAGTAGGCGGTTCCTCTGTAAGCATGCTAGTTGTCTCTCCATCCCATCCCATCTGTGCATCCGCAGATATGGCCTCCATACAGTCACCTCAGCTGTCAACCTATCAAATATCACTCTCTAATACAGTAGATCCCCAAATCTCCACTCGCTGGTAAGTGGATAAGCAAATACCCTAGGTCGCTCGCTAGCCGCACTCATCAGATAGCCGACAGGCCTGGTGCATGTAAAGTGCTCAAATATCCACACTTGCAGAAGTGTGCATGTCATCAAGCTGCAACCCTGTCCAAAAACATACTCCTCGAGGTCGTGATAGAGATGTGCAAGCATACTCCGACCCCAGGCGTATACTCTCCTATGTCTCTCCATAGCCCTGATGCACCATGTGAGACCCCCATGCATGTGCGTACCTCGCCCATTAGGGCAGACAGCTAGTGCAATGATGGCAATCATAAGACGTCTCATGAGGGGCACCTCTCCTGTAGGATGTAAGAGCCAGCTGACCATGATGCGACCTCTCGTCTCACTCGGCATGACTCTCCCGATGCAGTATACCTGCTCCCTCTGATGATCCTCTGCTGACCAATCGGTCGCATATGTCACGGTAGCTCCTCTGATCGGTAGGCGAAGTATGCGGTACACATCCTCAAGTGTCACTGTCATCTCCCCTACTGGAAGCTGGAATGTGCATGTGTCGGGATCCCATCACTCCATGAGTGCCATCAGCATCGCAGGATGAAATCGAATGGCCGGCATAAGAATCATATACCACAAACCTACTATAGATAATGTGTCTCTCTCTGCCTGAGTCAGCCGGGGAATCTGATCTCGCAAACTGCGAAGAATCTGCCCCGTCGTGTGCTCTCTCATGTATGGGGGACCCTGCAATACAAAAACATCAGTGTAATCAGTAATCAATCATCAAAATCATCTATGCCAAATACGCAAACTGACGAACATCAAAAGCTGGCCCTTGCCAAGTCCTGACTGGGACCATGGCGCCCTGAGAGGACCATGGCGCCCTTCAAGGACCATGGCGCTCCACAGGGACCATGGTGCCCTGAAAGGACCATGGTGCCCTTCAGGGACCATGGCGCCCTGAAAGGACCATGGCGCACAGGGTGGGACCTAGGCTCAGATTCCAGGGCCCACATTCGATCACATAAACTCAAAGTCAACAGAAATGCAGAAAGTCAAAGTTCAGTCAACTCACCTCGTCCAGTGGCTCGTCGTCGATCATGGCCTGTCGCATGATCTCAATCCTCGTGGGACGCTCCGGTCATCGTGAAAGAATGATGATGGCTATGTGGGCTCCGCTGCAATGAACAATACTCAGAAATCAACAAAGTGACAAATGCAATAGTCACTTTCAAGGTATATACTTTCATTCCTTTACCTTTACTTTCAAAACCCTGATTTTCTTCTATCACTCATTTCATCATAACTTGAGTTTGGGAGATGCGATTTTCGAACTGTTTGTTGCGTAGGAATCGTATTTTCGTTCCCTTACTCCCTTGATATTCCAAAATGTGCTATGATGAAGCCTTTATAGTGAACATCTCTCATCAATAATCGCTCACACAATTTGTCGTAAGTAAACATGCTACCCTGTTTCACCTCCCTAATAAGCAAGCCGAAACAGGGGGGGCATATAGCTACTCGCAAATTTCATCACTTTCCTTAGTAAGCATTAGGTGATTCTGTGATCTAACATGTGTTTTGTAGGGTGCGGTTCCTAACTGTGTACTGCAGATACCGCTGGGGGCTTCGTTCGACGAACTTATGGATATATCCTTTTTCAAATAATGTTTACTTTCCTGTACTTTAGCTTGCATATGCACGTAGTACTCATATGACTGCTAAAGTGGGGGCTAAATGTAGCGTCGTAAATTGTATGCACTTGATAAAGCAGTACAATTTCACACCTAGTTTAGCACCCACCTTGGCGCAGTTTGCATTTCTCCTTTAGCACTTAATTAATCAAATTAATTAGGTCTAAGGTCCTATTTCATCGTCCTCCACATCATAAAGTTGGGCCCTTTCATTAAAGTGTGCCCCCTTTCATTTTATTTCTCCAATACATCATTTTATCAAAAACCCTAATTAAGTCCTATTTTGAACTTGGGGGCTTGATTTCGGGGGTCAAAACATCTCGAAATCACCTGTAACTTCGGGATTCGCTCTAAAATCATCATATCCGACGGCCCTGAAAATTTGGTGAACAGTTGTCGGGACCGTGGCGCCCGGAGTGCACACGGTCCCGGACATTTTTTCTGAAATTTTAGGAGCGCAATCCAATCATAAAATAAAGCTTAACCCCAAGAAATTGGCGGGAGATTCAATCTCTAGGTCGGCCAAAAGTTGGAATTAAGACCTAGGGTTTCATACATAAGAGCTTTCTTTCTTCATTTGAAAGGATGAGAATTTTGGTTTGAGGGACCTTCTATGCAGCGAAAGAGCAGATCTTTGAAGACTTCAGCAACATTCAACATTCATCCATCAAGTATTCATCAATTTCATTCATCCACTTAGGGATTGGAAGACATTCAAGAGCAATAGGGGATCACCGACTGAAGATTGGCTTGAACCCCCCCCCTTGGGGTTGGGTATGATTTCATGTTGTTTTCATGTCTTTGCATAAGTCTCATTATATCACTTGTATTCATGCTTTAGATCTCTTTACATCTTGATTTGGAGCATTTACATTATCATTTACAAGCAATTAGGGTTTACTTTCTAGGTTGCTCTAGTTTGCTTACTTGCATTTTAGGATCTTGCACACACACAAGGTCTGCACACACACTACTTTTACAATACAACTTGGCTATTCGTGGAGGTGGAAATCACCAAAGCGGGGGTTTGACTAAGGCAAAACCCTATATAGCCGCCCAAAACACCTTTTCAGATATAAGTGCAGATTTCAGGATTCAGACAACGCCGCAAGTTGCAAATCCGAAAGAAGCAGATGAAGACCGAACCATACACCAAGTTTCAGAGCAAAAGACCAGGACAGGGGCGTGGGGCGCCCTGGTCCTGCCAGGACAGGGGCGCTGGGCGCCCTGGTCCCTGGGACAGGGGCGCTGGGCGCCCTGGTCCCTGGGACAGGGGCGCTGGGTGCCCTGGTCCCTGGGACAGGGGCGCTAGGCGCCCTGGTCCTTCTGTCAGACAGCATTTTCGACAGTTTTCCAGGTTGCAAAATAGCAGTTTCAGGTGCAGTTTCAGGAACAGAATCAGGACAGTGGCACCCGCGGCCCCGTCCCGAACATTTTCACTCAGATTTTGACTCTGGGTACGCATCTGCATTCTTGTCTTGTCCTTGTGTTTGCAGCTTTCCATTGTTTAACTTCAATTCTGCAATTTTGTTATTAGTTCATACTTGCACTTTGAGGTTAGGAATTGAACTTGCATCATTTTATCTTTCAATTACAACAAAGGAATAGAAACCCTAATAGGTAGCCCGTGGCTCTCTCTTTCACAAAAAGAAGTAGCCAATTGTGTGATACCTCTAGGCTCTTTCGTATTCCGCAATGTGTGTCAAAGGTAGGATTAGGACATGTTAACCTAGTCTCGCTTTTTCCCCTACACACATACACATTAAAAGTACAAAAAACAACATTCATTTATCATTAGAAGAATTCTCATATAAATCATTGCATTTGCATCATTTAAATAAATCATTATAGAATTAATTTTATTTGCATCCATGATCATCAAAATCAAAAATCAAATGCATTTTCATTTCATCATCATTGCATCATATAGAACATCATCATCATGAAAACAAAGGAAAGAAAATATCATCATAACATAATCCATCACTGCATATATATAATCTATGTAATCAATGCATATAGATTATCATCATATAGAGTAACATGCATAATAAATCATGAATCATCAGCATCATATAGAGTCCATGTCTGCATATATAGATCATCATAAAACAATAAAAAGTCCAAGTTCACAATGATATCAAATCAACAATAAAATACACTACCCCATCAATATAAATCAAGGTTGTCCTGTGCTGCTACCACCTGACTTTGTCTGTCTCTGTGGCTGTGGACGAGATGATCCCCCAGAAGGCTATGCACCTCGATCCCTACTCCTCTGAGGATGTCCCATAACCCCACCATTGCTGGTATCCATCCTACCAGAAACAGGAGTAGTATGATAACTCCCTACTCTCTAGCTCTATGATACTAAATCCTCATATCATCGACGCTAGTATGATGTCTCCTTCCTAGCTCGATACAGTGCTCTGACAGTATCAGTTGAGAGAGTACCTAACCCAACTTGTTGAATATGATCAAGAAAATCTTGGGTATCTTGTTGTCTCCTCACAGCTATGTCTCTCTCAGTCATGAGTGTCTGGACCTATGCCCTAAGTTGCTCTATCTGTGCTCTGAGATCATCCAAGTTCTCCTATTGTGGCTCGTCCTGCTGAGGAACATCATGTATGTCCTCAACCCCACCTACCTCTCCACCTACTGAAATCTCCACTCGGGTAGCTCTCAAGATCCGTCACCTAATGAGGGGAACATGATCCTCTGAGTCCTCCTCTCCCTCATCCCAACCACCCTAAGCTACGATAACCCCTGGATTTGGATGAATCTGACCAAAATCAATGCCCCTACCTCGGCCCCTGTCCAATATTATGTTCCTGCCTAATTTTGTAGAGGGTAATCCTCTCGCTGCCCTCATCCCTACTATGTCGGTATCCCGACCAATCTGCCCTGCATCCTTTCCTGTTGGAGGAAGTACTTCTCCTAATATCCCAACCCTACCTGCATCTCTCCCTGCTATGGGAAGTGGTCTCCCAATCCTGCCAACTGGTCCAAAAGGTCCCCCTCAAAATCTCAATCGACCTCCCCTCCGCCTAGGTATCCTACCACCTCCATCTCCTCCCTCATCCCCCTCATACCCTCTAGCCTCTCGAGCATCTCTAAGCTCTCGCCTCTATCTCTGTCGCCTAACAATGAGATCATCTAAATCAGCCTCCTCATCTCCTGAGATGGGAGGAGGGTTTATTGGATCAGTGATGCGAGGAAAAGGGTGTGCAAGCATGTACTGAGTGTAATCTGCTATGATCCCAGCATCCAAAATGTGTAATCTCAAATCATAAGCTACCATCAGAGCAATCAAGAACTCTACACGTGCTATCTCAAAAGATAAGGTAGAGCCCCAATCTCACCTATCCTTGAGTCTTCGTGCATACATGGCAACACCAAAAGGCATGTGCTAAATAATCTCGAACTGTCTCAAAATGTGACCAAATAACTATCACTCAACAATATAGGGAGTGTGACCAATCAAGTACCTACTATGCAAAATCAATGGTAAAGTTTGTGCGTCCTCCATCCAAGGCTCACAACCGATATAAGGTCTCAAAATGATGGTATCCATCGAATCCAGAAGCCAACGCCAATACTCGATCTTACCCAGCTTCGGCTGAGTAAGGATACCTCCATATAAATAAACATAAGGTTGTCCATCATCGGGAACTCTATGATGAATAGGTCGGGTAACAACAATGTGCTCCCAACACCAGACCTGTAAAAGTGTGCATCCATTAGATAGACTAGCGCTATCATCATAGACAATCTGTTGAATATCATGATTCAAATGAGTGAGCATACAAACACCCCAAGCATAGCGAGTCCAATGCTGCATCATGCTCTATAAAATCCCACCCCAACCAATAGTAAAACCTTGAGATCTCCTATCTGGACAGATAGATCCACCAATCAAACCTGCAAGAATCACTGGGAGAGTCTTGTAATACATAATCATATCCTCCCATTGAATCTCTCCTCTATCAATGCTCTCAAAACCAAACATGGCTCTGCAAGCCTCTGTCCCTCCAATATCCTGATAGTCATACTGGACTAGCTCACCAGTAACAAGGATGTGCAAGATCCTGTAGACATCCTCGAGTGTAACACTAATTTCACCAGTGGGAACGTGAAAAGTGTTGTCCTCACTATGCCATCTCTCAGATAATACAGTCAATAGACCCCTGTTATGCATAATAACAGGCATATACAACAAATGACACAACCCACGTGCATCTATGTGTCTAATCTCATCTTGTGTCAACTCTGGCACTAGATGGCACATGGCCGGGAATTTCTCCCGACACAGGAGAATTTCGAGCTTCTCCTGCTTAATAAGAGAATTTGATCTCTATCAAACATCTATCTATCAAATCTAAGAGATCACTAATCTATCAATCTATCAATCAAACGATCAATCACATCAAAAATCGATCACATCTTTTCTACCAAGCAAATCGGGCTATCAAAACAAACCTAAAAATCATCAATCATAGTTTTTTATCAATCAATGGGTTCAAACAAACTCTATCACGCTCTTCATCAGAGACTGAATTGGCCTCTTAGAGCTATCTATCAATCAAATCAATCAATAATTTATCCTATCAATCAAATTTATCGAATTCTCTATCAATCAGACATCAATCAGCATACCTATCTATCACATTCGCACATCAAAATATCAAATCAAATCATCTAAATGAATTTTAACATAGTCAAAATCTAACAAATTCATTGTTTACCAAATGCGCTATTCCTTAAGCCAAATGTGTTATTCTATTGTGCACGAATGCTAAATCACACATATGCGCTAAACTTTTTGACATAAGCGCTAACACATGAAGCAAAAGCGAGAAAAGTCTCGAATGCACTAACCTTTTTGATAAATGCGCTAACAAACAAATCAAAAATGCGAAACTACCAAATGCATGAACATTCTAATCAAAAGTGAGAACATACACAATAGAAGCGCTAAACTATCAAATGCGAGAACATATGATGCAAAGGCGCTAACATACGAACCAAATGTGCTAAATGAAAATACCGAAAATCGAAAAACAAAATTAAACTAGCCTAAAACGTGTTGAAAATCATGAAAATTCGTACGGAAAGTTACATACAATCTCGAGATAAGTTACTCATCAGTGGGCCATACTTAGGAGGTCTCTGGAAACATCGCACGCGCTCAAATCAATGATTCTAGAATGGGATAACCATTTTGCCAACTCAGCACACCAATATCTTTTCACTCCAAAAGCTGACAAGAATGCAAATGAAAATAAAATTAAGTTAGGTTAATTTTATATTTACCTTTTGAAGGGGTAATTAATGTTTTGTTTTTTTTTCAGTGGGGCAATTCTATTTATTTTTTCTAAAAAAATGAATTTAATTGAGGGATCTTTTCAATCAAATTATCGTGAGATCAATTGCTCAATCCAAATTTTTCAATAATTTCACGATCAATCTCCCGAGGGGGCACACAATCAGGATTTTTATTTCCATCAGGCGCATTATCGAGACTTGATTTATTCTTTGAAACAATGTTTTCTCAACATCATTTCAAAGAGGGACAAAATGTATACACATAAAATTGGCTATGAGCAATTAAATAAATATTTAATATTTATTTAATAATTATTCTTCTATTAAATAGTTAATTTGAAAAGATTAATTTATTTAATTCATTTTATGTCCTTCTATTAATTAATTTAATTGAAATATTTTATTTATTAATTCATTATATCCTTTTCTTCTAATCAATTAATTAAATATCTAATATTTAATTATTCATCTATCTACTATCCTATAGTCTCATTAATTAAATATTTTTTTAGTTATTTAATCCCTTTTCCAACTCACCTTTCATTCTCCACATCACTTCTTATTTGCTAACTCATCCATCATGTGGCTAAATTAATTCAATAAAATTAATAAAATAAAATCATTTATTAGCCACTTATCTCCAACTTCCAAAATAAATGAAATATTGTGTACGTACACATATTTCCTAACTTTCTTCTATATTCTCTCCAACATCCCTATATCTTAGGAGGCTTGAGTCCACTTGTCCTCTTATTCCTACATCTTCTCCAACCATCCTATATCCTCTCAAGTCTTCAACTCAGTCAAGGTGAGATGAGTGACACTTGTCTTCTCCTTCCCCCTTTCTCTCAACCTTCAACTTCTTGCTCATAGCCATCCAATTTGCAAGATTCGATCATGACCGTTGATCTTTGCCACCTAAGCCCATGCACTCAAAAATCTATAAAAAGAGGTCTTCTAAGCCATTTTGAAGCTAATAGACTAATACCTAATCATATAGTCATTCTAGGAGTCTTTATCTTGCATCCGTGAGTTTGAGTTTGAAGCAATTAGCAATTTTAGAATTCTTATCATAGCTTAATATCATTTTAGCTTAAATCATTTGCATATGCATATCATAGTATCAATTAACTATCAGTCCATTCTTCATATGTCATCTTGGAAGCTACCAGTGCTTGTCTTAGAGCAAGTCATCTGCAACCAGGAACAGTGGAGTTAGGACACAATGATGTGTAAATCATGGAAGGTATAATCTTGTTTATTTCATTTACTTCATTGGTTGAAGTTAAGTTTCCTTTTTATATTTTATGATGGATTAACAAGTTTCAGGACATTTCTTTGGAGTTCAACTTTAACCTCAACACTAAATATAGAGGGGTAGAGATACAAGTCATGATAATTGCCAACCATTGGGATGCAAAACTAAATCTGCTTAGGACTAAAGACAAAAATCCCCATTGGACCCTGTTGAATGCCTTACTAATGTCAAACTTGATTATCATTCCTTTGATTATTTTCATTGACATGGAGTGGATAGTTTTTGTTGTAACAATTATGTTGTCTGAGATGTCTCTCCCCAGAGTGAAACCACTCTGCTCCTTAGAGATTAACTTCCTCAAAATCAACTTTAATCTATTGGCAAGAACATTGGATATAATCTTATAAATTCAATTGCATGGACAGATGAGCCTATAATCTACCATTGAGGAGAAACCACTCTTTTTTGGAATTAATACAATCATAGTGTTATTGTTGTCTTTGGAAACATCTACCACCTCCTAAAATCCTCAACTAACGATCAGTCATCTTGGTCAATAGGCAAGGTAGAGAATGTAAGAGGGAAGGACTAATCAATTGATTACCCAAGTCCAAATGTGCAACACATGTAAGCTCGTATGGAAAGTGTTAGCATGTGTCAAGTATGCATGTCATAGGTGTCACAAGAGATGAGTACATTTGTCTCAACCACATGAAGTGAGATAAAAATTAAAATAAATTCTAAATGGAGACATAAATAATGTGAATGGATCAACCTAGAAAGGATGATTAGCTAACTAGATGTGAAACAACCATATTTACACTAGCGCCCTCTCTTAAGTGTGACTTAGGTAGTAATGCATGCAAAGATAATGGTGGGTCCTAGCTCCTAGACCATGTTAGGTACCTAAGTAAAAATTTCACATAGAAAGGTTAAAGGAGAAAAAAACATACGATAAAATCCCCTCTCCAAAAGAGAAATGATACAATGAAAAATCACAAGTAAAGAAGATAGGACTCATGATGTTCCCCCAAGGACTGCTTCTAGAACAATGTACAATGAATGTTCCAATATAGGAGGGAAAAGAGAGAAGATCTATGTGACCTCCCAAAAGGTGAGAAGGAAAGAAATACATGCGAAGAAATGCTCCCTCCCAACACTATGATGATAAGAGAAACAATGCAACCTTCCTTAAAATGTGTCTTATATTACTACTAGATGCTCAACAATTGATGCTACAAATTATACACAAATTTTGAACACATTTATCCCATCAAGAAGAAACAACACCATAAATGTGTGCAAGATGACTTCCCATTTTGGATAGGAATATGTAGGAAGTAAGATGAATGTCTTTGAATTACTCACATGATCGAAAGACAGATGATATTATATGATGATGTATTCAAATTTTTCTCAAGGATCTCCAAGCAAGTGCTAAGCTATGACAAATGTTGATAGGATGAATCTTGTGCCATATAGGATTGAAGTACAAAAACCATGGGTGTATGATGACAACTAGACTAATTTGAATTCCATACTACTATAGAAGATGTTAAAATGGATGATGACTAAGTCAAATATGTGAACTAGTTAATATCTGCAAAATTTGTCACTATAAAAGTTTATGTAGGCAAGGCAACAATAAGATCTAAAGATAGAGAGACAACAACATTGATGTGATTGTCATCAAATAGAAATCAAAATATTATCAATTGTGTCTTCCAAATTTTCAATGATGGACTCGACAAACAAAGATATATCTAACAGAATCTCAATGTGGTATATCTATAAAAACGATGTCAATGTCTCGATGCATAGAATTATTGGAATCCATGGAGATCAATATTGGTTTCATATATAGCAATAGGTGATAGAGCAAGTATAATCCTAAACAGAAGTAAGATGCGATGATGTGAGATATGGGGACATAATCCATTCCCATGTTGATCATTCCCGCAATATGTGAATTTGATTTTGTTATTTCTAGACATGATTCAATTATGACAAAAATTGATGTAGAAATGCAAGTTTGCCCCTCTCAAATGAATAGTGTCCCACCAAAAGGATGCACAAGAGAAATTACAATGTTGTTTAAGATTGGGTGCCTGAATCAAACATTTATTAATGCACGGTGATTTTTATAATTTGTGATAAAATGGACTTTGAAATCAAAAAATTATATTTGTAGATGGGTTGAAAGGGAACTTGTAGCTACATAATAACAAGTTGTACATAACCCAAAAGAGATATATTAAAAACAAATATTCAGAATCCATGTGTAAGAGAATAGACAACATGACATCAAAAGATGACATGAGATATACCCTCGGAAAACCCTCGAGAAGGAAAAAATAAACAACCTCCAAAAGCATTCATGCCCAATGTATTATTTAACAATAAACATAATAATACATCTTAAGAGTCCCAATGAAAACCTCTTAACATCAAGCCTCTCTAATCCTTCCTTCACGCGTCCAACCATGAATCACATGTCCCCATGCCATGCTCTATATATGCACTCTTTAGAAGAAGACTCAAAACCCCAATTAGCTAGCCTTAGACAACTACCCTTGTGTTTTCTTTTATAGAAACAATCTCACACAAAATCAACAAGTGTGTTACATAAAACCCTGTGACTAAAACCATGAAATTACAAAACCATTGATCCACATTTAATATTGTGTACCAATTTTTCACTTTATTAATATTTTTCAATATTAAATTAAATACATATTCCATCTTACATTCAAAACATAAAGTGGCCCCAAGAATGCTATCTCCTAGTGATGTGTATACTTCTAGGCCCCCCTAGGTGTACCACACACATACTAAAATATTAAACATTATAAAATATATTCAAGGTGTACAACACTTTATTCCTAACATTCTCCCATTTGTTGTATACATTGCATAAGGGGTAACAAGTAACCTCAAACATGAACAAGTGAACAATCAATATAACCACATATACCATCAAAAAATCAAAGTGTTTCATGTGATCCATCAAGATACCTGGAACAAGAAATTGTTGGCATTTTGGATATGTTGATATGGTTTTGTCACTGATGTCAACACCTGTCATCACTTGTCAACACTTATCAGCACTTGGAGATCTTTGGTTATGTTCACCGGCAACTTGAGACTTATGCACAGTCACCGGTATTTGGTTCACCGGCAGATTATATTGTTCACCGACACTTGGAATGACTTGGAGACTACCTGGTTATGTCGAAGACATTATTCGATCACTTGGTTTTGGCAATTTGGTTATTTGTTTATTCGGGTTTGCATATTTGTTGTTACCGACAAATAGGTCCAAGATAAGCACCGACAGGTATATCTATTCTAGATCAGC
Source organism: Cryptomeria japonica (assembly GCF_030272615.1). Classification (NCBI taxonomy): domain Eukaryota; kingdom Viridiplantae; phylum Streptophyta; class Pinopsida; order Cupressales; family Cupressaceae; genus Cryptomeria; species Cryptomeria japonica. Next base: position 591,820,109 of record NC_081413.1, on the reverse strand, counting down.
ACGACACGTTATGGAGATGATCTATTATTATTGTAAATGCATTGAGCCGACATCATGCATCGGATATTGATTTATTTGTAATTGATTTTATTGTAATATCCTTTAGTGAGCCGACCTATTAAAATTGGTCTTAGGTTATGGTATAAATGTAAGATCTCATTTGTGAGATTAATATGTGAATGCGAAAAGGATTGTAATAAGGTATATGCGAAAATAAGCAGAGCTATACAAGCAGACATCATTTGAAGGTTGAAGGAAGGTTTTTGTGAAGGCAATCAGAACTAAACCGGTACTGAATCCAGCATGTGAAGATGCTATTTTGTGCAGTACATTATCATTGGATCTAACCATCCAATTGTAGTCAGTGTGACTCTCATTTTGTGATTGAGCAGTGAGCTCTAGGCAGCTGGCCTTTCTGCATGTGCAAAATCCATATTGTACATATATACTATCTGCAATAGTATCATTTGATTGTGGGTAAGGCTTCCCACCATGGTTTTTCCCCTTACAGGGTTTCCACGTACAAATATTTGTGTTATGTGTTGTGGATGTTATTGTCTTTCTATTTCATGCATTAATCTTTACTGGTACTGCAATTAACTGTTAAGACTGTCTACCAGCATAAAGTTTGGTTTACCAGTATTAAGCATTAAGTTTTGGTTAAGTTAATTTTGGTTTAACTTATTGGACAACTGATTCACCCCCCCCCCCCACTCCCCCCTCTCAGTTGTCTCCAGGACCTAATAGAAACAAGGTAACCACCATCCCAAACACGAATGCTCTCATCCTCCATCACGTCAATTCACAAAGATAAAAATTTATCCTAAGAGAAGTCACACTAATTGTTACAATGAAGCATAAGTCCTACCTCAACTAATATTCTAAACACAAGCACACACACTAAATCCAAAAGTATTGCAAGCCGTTGATCGCCAACATCAGGTTGTCCATTCTCAGATAGGAGACGCCTTCGGCGTAATTAGATTAAAAGTTGTCTCATCAAAATTTACATACAAATGACTTTAGAGGCTAGAAAATAGTTAAAAACCATATAATTTCCTAATTTTGACCATAGTACAACATCCATGATGAAAAGAGTTTTTTGTCGACTACTTGAACATGAAAAATTGACTCCCTATTTTCAAGATATTGTAAAAAGAAAAAGTCCTCCCTTTCCCACCCCCACCATCCCCCTTTATAAGCAATTAATGGTTTATAAAAACCACTAACAAATTAGCTAAAATTTGATGGTTATAAAGAAAAGAGATGTTTGTAATCATCATTGGAAGGTAGAGATAGTGTATAGGTCGAGCTTAAATCATGGGACTATTAGATTGTGATGTTGTCATTGTATGGAGGGTTTAAAGAGATTTACCTAACATGTAGAATAGAATAGAATAGAATAGAATAGAATACTTTTATCATCATGACGCTAAAGAATTGAGGAAATGAGCATGTGTTCTCCACGCGAACACCAACAAGTAGATGACCAACTCTCAATACAAACACTAGTCTTTGTAGATGAAGAACCCAATCTATGATTGTGAATAATGTAGAGCATAATATCTTTGTGCAAATACTTAATACTAGTCAAAGTTTACCTTGCAGGTCGTGAATAAACACTAGGCCAAACCAAATGTCAAATCAATATGCTCATACAATATTAATAATAACACCACTCAAAAAGATTTTATCTTAGTGCAATTATTGTTGTTGTCGTTTATGTGTACGCTACCTCTATCGCCACTAGTTCAACTAGGGAAACAACTGCCTTCTCTACAGGCCTACCTTGCTAAGTGGCTCCTCCTCATGCACCTACCCCTCCACCTTCACCTCTGGTCGTGGGTGAGTTTGTTGCTACTGATGATGGTGGTTTGGTCAAGGCTTCTACAAGTGTTGGGGTCCCCCCTCTCGGACCTTTTTCTACTGCTAGTGGGTGGAGCTTTGCTCATGTGGTCAGATCTACTGCTACTCATCCTCCCAAGCAGAAATCTCATCCTCTTCCTTGTCCCAAGACCTCACCTGTTGTGATTTGTGTCAAGATGTGGTAGAAAATGTTGTTTTCTACCAGTGTTGTGGGTTGTGTACAGATTTGCTAGGTTCTAGTCTTCTCTCCCTAATTTACATCGTTGGGTGAGTGATTCTTGGAAGTCTTTGGTTGTTAGTAACATTGAGCTTCTCCCTTGTGCTAAGGGTATTTTTATTGCTTCCTTTTCTTCTTCTAATTATCGTGACTTGGTGTTGGGCAAGTTGTGGGCTTGGGAAGTTATCTCTCTCTCGGTCAAACCTTGGATAACTTCTTTTAACCCTCTTATTGATCCACTCAATGTGTGTCCAGTGTGGGTTCACCTTCCCAATTTTCCTCTCCACTTTTTGGAGCATTCTTGTTATGGCAACTCTATTGGTCATTTCTTGAAGGTGGATGATATGACATCCTTCATAGGTCATTCTACTTTTTCTTGCATTTTAATCAACATTGACATCTCTATGCCTCTCCCTAGGGATGTGATTCTTATGGTTGAGGATAGGCCATGGACTCAATCGCTAGATTATGAGGGCCTCCCCTTTTGTTGTCGTAGATGCTTCTCAATTGGTCACTTAGCTTCAAATTATTCTCTCATGTCATAAAGGTGTTGCTACTTGGTGGAAAGATGCTAGTGCTGATCATTTGATTGTCGATGCTCTCAATTCTGATGACTCTTCAAATGATGATGATAACTCTTCTCGAGATGAGCTTGTGTCTCCTACTGTTGTGGCTTCCTCTACCCCCTGGATCCTACTCCCCCTATTGTTGTTGGGATGGCCTCCTTTGGCCCTGAGGTCTCTACTCATGTTGATCATGTTCTACAACAACCTTTAATGGTTGGCCTACAATCTGCTCCAGTTGCTAACAAACCCTCTAAGTGGGTTTCCCCTCTTGAGCCCACTTGTAATGATGTTCCTAACAGTAGTATTGTCTGGACTATTATTTTTCATAGGTGAAAGGTAATTCTTCTCCCCGCCAAACTCTTCCTCGAGTTGTGGGTGATTCTTCCCATTCTTGAGTTGGGATCCCAACTAGTGTGTTGTTGATGGTCTAATTGGCTTTTAACAACAACCTTGTGACATGTTGTTAATGGCTTGTTTGACCTAAGTTTGTATAGGGTCAGCACCCTTGTTTTGCTACCTATTATTTTATGTTGCCTATGGGTTGTTTGTATATAGGGTCAACACCCTTGCTTTGTTGCTTTTAATATCAAAAACACCAAAGGAAATTCAAATCATTGCCAATCGACACTATCAATCCAAGTTGATGATTGGACAAGTGGGTATTAATCCCCTACTAAGCCAAAATGGGCTTGTGTGGAATGAACTGTGCAAAAGATCCAAAACAAATCCTAAATCTCTACGTGGGCTTTTGTAGATGTGGCGAGTGGAGGAGACTTAAAACCATATGCCAATTTAACACACAACTTAGAGTACTTACAATGTAGATCAATCAAAATTGGAGCATGTTATTTTTAAATTTGTAAACTCCACTCTGAAGCTCGTTCCAACAACAACACAATCATCATGAAGATCTCAACAATGTTGGTCTTCAACAATCATAGTCACAGAAATCTGAAATCACCTCTGCTTATGCAACGAAATAGTTTAATCCTTTATTCCCTTTACAAGCCCTATCTAATACACAACCTGTGGTAATGGGTAGCCAAGGAGGCCTGCAGTTACCACACAGTAATGTCGCCTATTATAAGGGAAAGCCCACAAACTGGAGCATGGCTAGTTGTGAGGTTAGTGCAAATCTCCTATATATGTGCTCTACACAAATATTTGTTGTCTATGGATTGAGAGTCGAGAGTTACTACCTGTTGCTATAGCATTCACTTGGCGTTCACCATGAATATGCACCAAAGAGTTAGACTCAAGCCACTTCTATTTTGAATATATCAAAGTCCCTCATTTTGTTTCTAAGGGCAATATGAAGAAGAAGCAACCCTCTTTTTATTTCTAAAGGCAATATGATGAAAAAGCAACCAATGTCAAATATGACCAAATAATGAGGGCCCAATTGACATTGATAGTGAAGATAATTTGTTTGAGTTAGCTTGATTTGAGAAGGGATATGAAATCATGACTTTAATGTTATGTTGAAAAAGAAAAAATTTGAAAACAACATCAAGACAGCCAACCACTAGTGAACAAATGAGCACAAAAAGATGTCTATCATATAATATGAAGAAATTTGAAATATGCAATGACTTTCTTGCATATATAGACAAAGTAGAGGAGGTAGAAAACTAGGACCGAATGGTTGACTACCCTTCCAAATGTGCAATGCATGCAAACTCATATGCCAAATGTTTGAGTATGTGTCAAATGTGCATGTGATAGATCTATTGAGATGTAAGTACTTGTGTCTTAATCATATGAAGTGAAACAAAGAGAAAGAAGTCCCTAAGTGGAGATTTAACTAATGTGAATGGGTTAACCTAAAAATGGTGATTGATGTGAAATAAACCTATTTACAGTAGTACAAATCTTCAATAAAAGGAAAAGTGATCCTCTTTTATAACATGTCAAATACTATAACTATAGATTGTTAAAATTCTACCACACACACCTACTACAGTCTATTGTTTGATTCTAGAAACTCTTTAAAATACTCTTTCTCGTCCTTCTCTCCAATTATCTCAACAACCCACTAAAATTATCAAAAGCCTACAAAAGGCCATGCCCTTGTGTGATTAAACCATGATGCCACCAATCATAACCAATTCCCTCCAACTATAATGCGGCAAATTGGATTGCATCTTCTTGCATCATAGGGTTGAATGTTTAGTAGGTTTGCAACGTTCAAAACCAAGCTCAAATAGATACCTTCTCATTGCCATCAAAGGTAGGTAAATTTAATCTATTCACATTTTGGTTCCAATTTTTTGTTGCAATTTGCATTGATCCTTTGGCCTCTTTTATGCTAAAACTCTTCCCTAATATCTCCAAGTAATCAATGAAACATATAATTAAGTCTTCATATGTACCTTCATATTCTTAAAGTTTGTTAAGCTCTTTCATGGAAGTAGCCTCAAATTCTAATCTTTTTGTTTTCTATAGAAACTGGAACCCAACAAGTTTTACAATGGAACTAATTGTTGGTTGATTATTTGTAGAAAAACTTTCTACTCTTTGGGCTATTCTAGTATGTTCTTGACTTTGCAAAAAATGCAACAAGGATGTTATTTTAGACATACAGCAATAATTTCAAATTTTCAATTGTTCTTTCTTGCCCTAATGGCAATAACTCTATTTCTTTTGTCCCATCTAAATCCCTCACCTTGATATCCTAAATATAGTCTACCCTTCACTCCTTTGCAAGAGGCCTTTCAATTTTCCCCATGATTCACACCTAGCAAGAAGTTAGCTCTAATACTCACTATAATAATCTCAAGATACTATTATATAAATTAACTTTTTAATCACTATGAATCTTGAGGGATGAGAGCATGCAATTCACGAATAATCATTTATATATATTTCATTTAAATAAACAACAATGCCAAAAAGGTGTAACAATAGTTTAGATGGAAAATACAAATATATTGGATCTAAATAAATGTGTTATAATATTTCAAACAAGCAACATATAAGTTTTAATCAATATGTTTTTTATTAGTAAAGCAACGTTAACTAGGGCACTGACCCTTAACATAGTCATAAACTATTAACTGAAAATAGCAACACCAAGAAACATGATGTTGGCAACAAAAACAACCCAGAAGCAACTAGAAACAAAAACAGTCAAACAGACAAAGGAGAACCTATCCAACTGCAAAACAATGAAGACCCCCAATCAACGGGGGGGAGAGACACCCAAACCCCGACAACGGGGGATTTGGGGCAGAGGAGAAGACTTCCCCTTCCGCCTACGAGCAACCACAGTCCAATCGATGTTGTCATTGGGACCATCAAAAGAGAGATCAATCGGAAGAGATCCTGCAGGGTTACAATCGGAAGAGTCAACAGAGTGCTGCAACAAAACAACAGGATACTACAATATTTTGTTGCTCTATAAATTCTAGTAAAGCAAAAGAAAGGTATCAACACAAATATAACCTTTAAATGAGATTTCCCTCTAGAAACCAAAGAGGTTTCATCTCCCAAAAAACTAAAACGGTTTCATCTTCTTGTTGGAATACACTAATATTTGAACCAATATATCATTGAATCTCAACATTTATTACTTCACAACCAATTATCACTTAATTGTTAGGAGCATTAACATGATCATGAACAAATGCAAGTGATGCAAGAGCATCCCCGGTTCATAGCAATCTTGCATCAACCAAAAACATTTTTCTTTTTGTTTAGTTTCTTGTTTGCAGTTTCAGTTTTCCTTTCTGTGTGTCCCGGTTTTAGCTCACTGGATCCTGTGGAGTTGGATTCTACTTGAAGACTTGATCATCTTTCTTGCTTTCAGGCCGCATCTCATTTGAATCACTTACCGGCAAGATATCACTACCGGTTTCCATGACAATTTCTTGTTATTGGATTGTTCCTTTGTTACCGATTGCCTGAGACCTATTTTGGTGATCTACCGGAACCCATTCCGAAGCTTGCAGAGCCTTTAGCGTTGATTTCGATGTTCCTTGGTGTGTGGCCGACCTTTTCCTACGATCTACATTTCATCCTTTGGATTTTTCGGAGGAATCTCTTGGTGGAGGCTAACCTTGTTCATTTTGCACGTTAGGTCTTGTTCTTCGGGTTTTGATCCCTTTTGGGCCAACTGGATCCTTTGGATCGATATATATATTTGTAATCATGCTTTAGAATGAAATCAATTAGAATCAATCAAAGTATCAGATAGATACACTCTGCCTAGAAGATAGATCTTTCGATTCAAGGTCTCGGTTGTGACTTATTCTACCAAGCATGTGTGTCGGTATGTTGTAACCCAGTTGTTATTGGTTGGGTGTAATAAATTTTCATGCAATAAAACTATCTATCCTGCATTGCCTCCATCATATTTGTGTGTTTCCCTTGTGTTTACTCTTGCTAACCGGTCTAGATTGATCTCCTTGAGGTCCCTCCTCACCAGTGACTGCTTCAAGTGGTATCAGAGCGAAGTTTCGTTCCGAAGGTTGCGTGTGCTGAATTTTGTTGTAGGGTGGCTGATTGCAGATCCGACTTGCAATTGCAGAGGACTAGCGTGAATTGATGGCGCGAAAAGGAACTAGGAATGGTGGAGCGCATGGGAATGCAGACCCTGTTGTGATGGAGATGTTGCGAGGAATAGTAGCCCGGTTAGAAGTCGTGGACACAACCCAAAGAAGAGGCCAACATATTGAAGATGTAAGTGAAGATGAAGGAGAAGAAACCCTGGCAGAACAAGTCAACCTATCGGCCGTTAATCCGGATGAAGAAAGGTTTTTAAGGGTTTTGAGTAGGGCGAACACTAAACCTCATTGTATGTCACCGAAATATGATGGGAAGTTAGATTCGGATGAATTGATGGATTGGATCTCGGAGATGGAGAAGTATTTCGATTTTGAAAACACTGCAGAAGAGAGGAAGGTGAAATATGACTGTACCCGGTTGAAAGGTCATGCATCTCTTTGGTGGGAACATTTGCAAGTTGATAGACAAAGAAGAGGTAAAGAAATGATTAAGACATGGGATCGGATGATTGCTAAGTTGAAATCGAAGTTTGTGCTGGTGAATTATCAAGTGGATTTGTTCCGGAAGTTGCAGAATCTGAGACAGAAGGAATCTAGTGTGAAGGAGTACATCAAAGCATTTTACAAATTGAACATCAGATCTGGACATGTTGATGATGAAGTTGAACAAATTGCAAGATATTTGAACGGATTGTGGATGTCTATTCAAGATGAATTCAGTATGATTAAATTGGAGAGTGTTGAAGAGGCTTACCAGTATGCACTAAAGGCTGAAGAGAAATTAAACAAAAGACATGAGTAGAGACGGAGAGGTAGAGGTGGAAGGTTTACCGAAGGAAGATTTCAAGGAGGAAGAAGATATACCGAAGGAAGAGGAACCAGTACAGATCAGAACAAGGACAAGGAAGTGAGCAAAGAAGGTAATTCATACCAGAAGGATGATAGAAATTTCTACCAAATGAGAGAACCGGATGGTTACCGGAATGAGAACTTTGGAAGACAAAATAAGAGGACATTTAGAGGAACGTGCTAGTGTGGAGGACACTGTGCATTTGAGTGTAAGAAGACAGAGGCTACTGAGAGGACAGCAATGGCGGAAGAAAACCCCACCAGATCAGACAATAAACCAGAAGATGGAGAACTGTTGATGATGAGGAGAGCTTTGTGTCATACCGAAGGAGATGAAGAACCCTTGCAGAGGAAGAATCTGTTCAAAACCAAATGTAAGGTATCTGATAAGTGTTGTATAGTTGTTATTGATAGTGGTAGTTCAGATAATCTTGTTTCAGAAGAGATGGTGAATAGGTTGAAATTGGAGAGATTGAAACACCCTAAGCCTTATCAGATATCATGGATTCAGGATGAACATAAGTTGTTGGTAAGTGAACAATGTTTGGTAAAATTGAAAATTAGGAATTATCATGATGAAATTTTGTGTGATATTGTGGCCAATGGGATTAAGAAAACCTTGTTACCTTTGGAGGAACCTTTGAAGAATGAAGTATGTACAAATGCCAAAATCTATTTAGTAGATGGAAGGAAATTCATGGATGGACTGAGACATGAGAATGTGTGTTTTGCCTTAATTCCTAAGAAGATTGAGAGACCGGAACTAGAAGCAGAGCACCCGAAAGAGATAAGAGATTTGCTGACAGAATATGAGGACATCATTTCAGATAATGTACCTATTGGATTGCCACTTGTTAAAAGTATTAGTCATTGTATGGACTTGGTTCTCGGAGCTAGTTTGCCTAACAAAGTTGCACACCGCTTGACACCCGCAGAGAATGAAGAACTGAATAGACAAGTGCAGGAGTTGTTGAAGAAAGGTTTGATTAGGGAGAGTATGAGCCCTTGTTCAGTACCAGCAATATTAGCACCTAAGAAGAATGGCGAATGGAGGATGTGTACCGATTCAAGAGCAATAAACAAGATCACAATGAAATACCGGTTTCCTTTGCCTAGGATGGATGACATAATGTATTTTTTGAGTGGAGCAAAATACTTTACAAAGATACATTTGAAGAGTGGATATCATCAGATCAAGATCAGAAAAGGTGATGAGTGGAAGACAACATTTAAGACAAACAAAGAACTATATGAATAGTTGGTGATGCCTTTTGGATTGACTAATGCCCCAAGTACTTTCATGAGGCTGATGAATGAGGTATTGAAGAAATTCTTGGGTAAGTTTGTTATCGTGTATTTGGATGACATTCTGATTTTCAGTAAAACAAAAGAGGAGCATTTGTTGCAGTTAAGACAAGTTTTACAGAGGTTGAGAGAAGAAAAGTTGCTAATCAATATCAAGAAGTGTACTTTCATAAAGGATGAGTTAGTCTATTTAGGATTTGTGATTTTTGAGGATGGTTTGAAGATGGACCCTAAGAAAGTGAAAGCCATTACACCGGAAAGCATTATGGAGGTAATATCATTTCATAGATTGGCTAGTTTTTACCGAAAATTTATCAAAAATTTCAGTTCAATTTGTAACCCTATGACTGAGACCACGAGAGGAGATCGAAAGGAATTCAAGTGGACCACTGGAGCAAACAAAAGTTTTGAACTATTAAAGCAGAAAATGACTGAGCAGCCTGTGTTAGCTTTACCGGATTTCAATAAAGTATTTCAAGTGGATTGTGATGCAAGTGGAACAACAATAGGAGTAGTTTTGAGTCAAGAAGGGAGAGCAGTAGCCTATTTCAGTGAGAAATTGAATGATGTCTGGAAGAGATATTTAGTGTATGATTAGGAATTTTATGCCATAATTCAAGCCTTGAATAAATGGAGACACTACTTGTTGCCTAAAGAGTTTGTGTTGTATACAGAGCATCAAGCTTTTCACTATTTGAACAATCAGAGTAAGTTGAATCAGAGACATATGAGATGGGTAGAATTCTTGCAGAGTTACACCTTTGTGTTGAAGCAAAGAAGTGGGAAATCCAACAAAGTTGATGATGCATTGAATAGGAGAAGGAATTTGTTGACTGAGATCAGAATGACTGTATTAGGTTTTGAAGATTTGAAGACCTTGTATGATGAAGACCCAGATTTTGCAGAACCTTGGAAAGCATGTAGAGAACCGGTTATGGTTGATAGGAGCAAATGGTTGGATTATTTCATTCGAGATGGGATGTTATTCAGGGGAATTCAGTTGTGCATACCTAAGAGTTCCATGAAAGAGAACCTGATAAAAAAGAAACATAGTGGAGGTTTAGCCAGACATTTTGGCATTGACAAAATTGTTGCATTGGTGAATGAGCAGTATTTTTGGCCCCATATTCATAAGGATGTTAAGAGATATGTGCAGAGTTGTAGAGTTTGTCAAGTTGCAAAAGGTAGTAGTCAGAATGCGGGATTGTATAAACCTTTTACAGTACCGGTAAGACCTTGGGAGGATGTAAGCATGGATTTTGTACTTGGATTGTCTAAGACACTGAGAGGGAATGATTTTGTATTTGTGTAGTTGATAGATTTTTGAAGATGGCTCATTTCATACCTTGTAAGAAGACATCAAATGCATTACATGTAGCAGACCTATTTTTCAAGGAAGTGGTGAGATTGTATGGATTACCTAAGAGCATAGTTTCAGACAGAGACACTAAGTTTGTTGGTTATTTTTTTAGAACACTTTGGAAGAAGATGAAGACAGATTTGAAGTTCAATTCTACTTTTCATCCACAGACTGATGGACAAACAGAAGTTGTTAACCGGAGTTTGGGAAACTTGTTGAGATGTTTAGTGGGAGATAAAATCGGAAGTTGGGATTTGATCCTTGCACAAGTAGAGTTTGCCTACAAAAATTCAGTGAATAGAAATACTAGAAAAACACCTTTTGAGATTGTTACCGGAGTGCATCCTAGAGGAATATCAAAATTGAGAGACATTAGCAATGAAGACCAGAAGAGTTCAGAAGCAGAAGATTTTGCAAATCGCATGGCAGCATGGCATATTCAGATTAAACAGCATTTGGAAGACATGAACAACAAATATAAGGAGAAGGCAGATGAGAAGAGGAGACATAAGGAATTTGAAGTTGGCGATGAAGTGATGGTATATTTGAGAAAAGAGAGATTCTCGGTTGGAACTTATAATAAATTGCAGATGAAGAAGTTTGGACCCTGTAAGATTTTGAAGAAGTTTAGTTTTGGAAATGCATATGAAGTATTACCGGATAGTCTAAGTATTTCACCTATATTCAACATTGCAGATCTTCATGAGTACCCTAAACCAGAATTTAGTGAGGACAGTGTTGCAGACCTTGAGAAACAATTGCCCCGGAACGAATCGGATCAGATTGAAGAGATTTTGGACAGTAGGATTGGGCGTAGTACCCAAAACAGTCAGTACAAACAATATCTTGTGAAGTGGAAGAGCAAACCAGTTGAAGATTCATCTTTGATTTCTCAAGCAGAGGTAGACTGCCTTGGTTTCCCTCTAGCCCCAGCAAAGTGAAAGGCTCACTTTTTCATTAACCTCGGACATTTGATGCAGGAGCATCCCCGGTTCGCAGCAATCTTGCATCAACCAAAAATATTTTTCTTTATGTTTTGTTTCATGTTTGCAGTTTTAGTTTTCCTTTCTGTGTGTCCCGGTTTTGGCTCACCGGATCCTGTGGAGTTGGATTCTACTTGAAGAATTGATCATTTTTCTTTCTTTCAGACCGCATCTCATTTGGATCACTTACCGGCAAGATATCGCTACCGATTTCCATGACAATTTCTTGTTACAGGTTGTTCCTTTGTTACTGGTTGCCTAAGACCTATTCTAGTGATCTACCGGAACCCATTCCGAAGCTTGTGGAGCCTTCAACGTTGATTTCGATGTTTCTTGGCATGTGGCCGACCTTTTCCCGTGATCTACATTTCATCCTTTGGATTTTCTAGAGGAATCTCTTGGCGGAGGCCGACCTTATTCATTTTGCATGTTAGGTCTTGTTCTTCAGGTTTTGATCCCTTTTGGGCCGACTGGATCCTTTGGATCGATATATATATTTGTGATCATGCTTTAGAATGAAATCAATTAGAATCAATCACAGTATCAAATAGATAGACTATGCCTAGAAGATAGATCTTTCGATTCAAGGTCTCGGTTGTGACCTATTGTACCAGGCTTGTGTGTCGGTATGTTGTAACCCGATTGTTATCGATTGGGTGTAATCAATTTTCATGCAATAAAACTATCTATTATACATTGCCTCCATCATATCTGTGTGTTTCCATTGTGTTTACTCTTGTTAACCGGTCCGGATTGATCTCCTTGAAGTCCCTCCTCACCGGTGACTGCTTCAGCAAGCCACGAATACAACCACACAAGGCAACATCAAATTTTATGTGGAAACCCTAGAAGGGAAAAACCAAGGTGAGCAAACTGCTTGAACATAAATATGAATATTACTATCAGGTATGAAGGCACCAACCTTCTAGAGACTCCAATCCCCTCAACAATACATCATTTGTGGGCACCAACCCAATAAAGACAACAATATCCAATCTAAACAACTTAATATGAGAGAGGTGCCAACCTCATAAAAAGCAAGAGGCATCAACCTCATTACTGAATAAATCAGATAGCAAACATACCACTGTCTAAGATAGAATTGGAAAAGGATATCAAAAACAACCTTTGTAATTCTACTTTGTCATTCAGTTAGCCTCTGGTCCACACACTATTCTACACTACACACTACACACTACGCCTCTGCATCAAATGATAGAACATGATCCGTGCTACTTGAACCACAGAGCAACTTACTCCATAACTAGTGAATTTTGTTACGCACTCATATTCACCACACACCAAAGGAATGCTCATAAATGTATGTGTGCGCTCGCGCGTGTATGTAGTTTGATACAATCCTTATGTCGGCTTGGATCCCCTTAAAACCAACACAACCATTTTTCTATGTCGACTTGAGACAATTTAGACCAACCACTTCACAATCGGCTCCAAGAAATTTGAATTCAAATTAAGAACTTAGCCGTTGGACAAGTTTGAACATCAACCATCGATCTCTCCTTTTCACAACAGAACAAATGCACACAATGCGAGATCTTCAATAAGCCAAATAAACTTTCCATTCGGGCCTCTACCATAGACACATGGCATGATTGCATAGTTTCGCAACGATAAGACACAATTCCCACAACATTTCTCCAAATATATGCTAGTCATCAATCTTTTGTTCCCAATATGATGTGCCAAAGAGATGGGGTCCCACAAACGCTTTGTGGGCTTGCAAGCACCATTCGATTCCTTGACAAAGAGCTGACATTCCACAATTTCACAACTGGAGGTGCAAGGCCCCACATAACTCTTGCGAACACGCAGAAGCCATTCAACCTTCCAAATCCAATCTCAATTGTTGATCAGGTCCAATCAAACCATTAAGCTCCAACATAGGAAATATTAGATCTTTGTCCTTCCTATTGGGCCAATAATAGTTAGGAAAAAGGGGCTGATAATTCCATGACCACAAAGGCTCAAGTGACAACTTAAGCAACCGACAATGAGAGATACCAAGTCACCAAGTAGATAAAAGAGAAGTGCCTACACCCAAAACTGATGCTTGGGATTTAAAAAATGTGGCAATGTGGAAACCCTAATTTGACCAAAATGATTAACAAATTGATTCCAAGGCCAAAACCGTCCAAACCAACTGAAAACACATCATGAGTTTTAAACAAGCATGCTAGACAATATAGTCATATGACAACTCAAGCAATACAAAGAGAAACTAGGCATTATTTCACTGGTTGCTACTGAAGCCTTTAGCATAAATCTTTTATGGCAATTCAGTTGACTTGCAATATGACAGCAATCCATTTCTGTGCATTGCTTTCAAATTGCCAATGCATTTCATCAAGAGATGACTAGAAGCAAAATCAAGCATTATGACCACCGACACCCAACATCAAAATCCTGGATCAAGGAATCAGATTTGAAGTGATCTCAACAGAGAGGATATTTCGTTATTGTATTCTGTAATACAATTATACATAGTTGACCTTAGAAAAATAGGTCAAATTTGTTCTGCATAAAACTCTCATCACACATTGGCATAACAATATGCTTCAGAAGAGCCTCAAAGTAAATGCAGTTCTTTCACAATTACACATAATCAACAATATCTTTGCCTGTACCTGATCATAGTAGAGACGATGTCAGCAAACAAAATAAAAGGCCAATAATAGTTAGACCGTAGGAGCTTGATGATCCCATAGGTGGATAGAGGGAATTAACCAAAGTATAGGCTGCCCAAAAATAGATGAGGAAAAACTTAAATGTGGGATATTACAGTCATTCTCAGAATCAAAAAGTTAAAAAGATACAAATTTACAATCAGCTAATGCAACACGAAGATTGTGACATTTTCTCTATGCCTAATAATGGGAATGACCTGACCATCTTGAGATATCTGTTGAATGTGTGTACATAGCCCACAGATAATTCAACTGTCACACTAATCCCATTGTAATATAAATTTTTGGGTGAACTGTGATTGTGTACCATCAAACCAACTTCATGCAGTTTCCCTTCTTTCCAGCAGATTGCAACTTTTGTATGGCCTCTAGCCTTCAATCCACTAACACATCCACTAGGCCATTTATCTCTGGGTAATGCAGGTAGCAAAATCAGGTTGTTATCATCACTTTGAACCAGCATTTCTGCAATGGCAGATGCAAACCTGGCAGAGGATTTACAATCAACAGATGCATATTCAGTTCTTCTGTGTCCTAGAAGCCTATCATAGAGAATAGAAATTTTATAAATTCTGACAGTATTCATCTACTGTACTAAATTATCTCATGAACGATTAGGAAAAGAGATATTCCATTCTAATTTGTCAAGTTCATTTGAAAATGGGACAGCAATGAACAAGATAAGTTTGTTACCCAAAATTTGCATCAATTTGAAAAGGTGGGTGTGCTGTAAATAAGTTTGCGTAAAGCCCGCCTTCAAACATTTCTTCATGAGCAGGATCCACCAGAGTAATAAGTTTCTTGACCATTCGATATGCATGGTTGCTGTCACGAAGACGTGCCCAGAGTGCAATCTTCCATACAGTTGACCATCCTGGTCCATCCTCCCCTGATTATACAGCATTCTAGTCAGAGAGATCAAGAGCTGCTAAGTAGGATTTAATATGATAACATACTAATAGCCACCAGAGATTCAAATGAATAGTCAAGAATAAATACCAAAGAGTGAAATATCACGTGCAAACAAGAGTGTTAAAAGCCTGCCATTTCTTTTTGACACAGCTAAAACCTAACAAAACCAAGATGAAGTGAAACAATTCTGAAACTAGTGCATACAGTAATTATTAATAAAATATGGAAGGAAGGAATGGTCTTTACTCTAGACTTGTAGCCATGTAACTTAGAGTTGAGACCAATTTCAAAAGACATCCTAAAAGTTTCCAGTTAAAAGTTAAGGCAGCATAAGGCTTCTAATATTCATTACCATTCCCGTTGTAAAATCTTTTATTTGTCACCATAGGTGAATGCCATCCTGTCATGAACCCTCCTTGATCCATTATAAACATTTTTATATTATCTTAATCAGATTACAAACATTCAGTTTCTTCTCTTTTCTCAAACTCTCAAATATCAATGATTCTTAAATAGTAATCTAGTTCATGGGTTTCGATTAACTAACAGTTCATAATATCTTAACAATATTAAGTGCTTAACAAAATGAATATTAAGTATGACCAAACTGCATCAATTCCTAAATAGATTTAATAACCCGATTCATAACAAATTGTTACTAGTATTACCATCGAAGAATCAAGGAATGCGTTAAAAAAGAATGAACATGTCTCTTATTAAGAGACGTCTTGCTTGGTGGGGTTAAAAGGGATTGGACCCTCCCTTGCAAGACACCCATGGAGAAGAGAAGCAATCACTGAAGCCAATAACAGAAAATTGTGAAGGACTCCTATTGGATCGAAATAATATATTGCCAAAAAGGACGATCGGCCTGTAACTTCATAGAAGAGAGGTCTGTCATATTCTCTTTCTGTTTCATAATGCATCATATTGCCAATATACTCTGTTTCCTTATTGCTATAACAGTAGCTATTTGAATGATATCCTTGTTTATAACTAAGAAACTACTTCCACTGTTTGCATCATTTTGGTCTGCAGCATGTAGATTATTGAATCAATAATAATTAAATGAAACATATAAATGCTCGAATTTACTATTGTTATTGGACAATCTATATTTAACTGCATTTATGATTTC
The DNA here is from genome assembly GCF_030272615.1 of Cryptomeria japonica. Lineage (NCBI taxonomy): Eukaryota > Viridiplantae > Streptophyta > Pinopsida > Cupressales > Cupressaceae > Cryptomeria > Cryptomeria japonica. The sequence continues at coordinate 591,803,703 of NC_081413.1, read as the reverse complement.
TGTGTGTTGACAGCAATCAAGATTAATAATAAGGGAATACTAGGAGGGAGAACAGTGAAGAGGTCCTCCTCTAAGTATGATACCTCATGGTAGTAAACCTGTGGTCCCATGAGGCCAAGAGGGTGTAAGACGGAGTCCACTACTCTTGGACTTAAGAGGGGAAGGACGCTCAGGACACCCTATTGTATCTTTCCCAATCTCATCCTTGGTTGATTATTGAATTAAGGAGAATTCCAATCACAAGGAAAAGGATATGGATGGGAGTGATGAAGGAGAACAGCGATAGGATACCTCACTAGGTAGGCCACCTCATGGTAGTTGACCGGTGGTCCCATGAGGCCAAGAGGGCCAAAGTTCTTCTCTTGGGCCTAGGGTAGAGGGTCTCTTGGACACCTTATAATTCCTCCTTACTCCTCCCTTATGGTTGAATTCCAAAAAAAATGAGGCATAACTATGGTTAAGTGAATGATTCCTAACCCTAGGTATAGAAAAGGTATGCCTTATTATCTTTCTTAAACGATTTAAGTGATTAATTATATATATTTCAACAGTTTTCTAACTTATTGCAGGATCTCAATCAGGTATGCATTCTATTCCACTTATTGCTTTACATGGAAAGGTAATTTAGGGCAAAAATTAGGTTAAGTCCTAATAGGGGGCATTACACATCCAGGAAACAAATAAAATCCTATTTTATTTATCCAGAGATAACAGGATACAAAGTCAAACTTCAAGTGAGAAATGGGAAATAAGCATTTTGCACAACCAAGTTTTGATTTCAGACCTCTTTTAATCAAGCTATTAACAGCAGCTTTGGACAATTCTGGGGTGGCTTCCATTGTTATTGTGTGACCTGGATAGAGCCCAAACAAATGTGACATATGTCGATGTTGCACTTCTGAATCCTGAAAATCTTGTGCCTGCCAAATTCATTAGAGTACACATCTTGTGAAACAATAAAGGAATATATGAAAGTTTCAAAACATGTATTAAGCAATTCTTACATTTAAATTCTATTGTCTATTGTAGGAATATAGATCCTCGAAATTAAGGAAAAAGAAGTTAGAACAATAGGAAGAAGCAATAAATTTTTGTTTCAACTCACTTCAATTCTCAAACAAAGCTCATAGAATAACTTGAAATAAATAGGAGGAAGGATATTATATTCCTTATCAAACTTATATGGGTGCATCTTAACTGGCCAATTATGTAAGCTCCTCAAATAAACTAAATACTATAACAAATAGCAGTGTATTTGAAATTTAACTTGTGATATGGTTATTAGCTAACCATCTGAGGATAAGCTCCCCAAGATAACTACAAACTATAACAAATAATCTCTTGGAACCAAATAAAGCCTTTGTTTTAATTTACGATGATCTGTGAAAACCAGTTTAACTGTCACACTGTTTCTAGAAGATTCTTTGATTTAATAAATGATTTTCTGTGAAAAACTATTCCTTTCTTTAGCTAAAACCAATAACTTGTAAATGCATCCAATGGCCAACCAATAATGGTATCTTGCATACTTGTTCTGCAAATCAGTATTGTAAAATGAAATGCATGTCAGTTGCCATGTGATTGGCACATAAGTATCATAAAGAAAGATCAGTCCATTTACATTTGTTCAAGTGCTTAATGAGTCGAAATTATATTTTGGACTGCTAATCACATAGGATTTGTCTTTTCATACATTTTGTTGCATTCTTGGCACAAATAACTATTTTCAAATTTTCAAACATTGTGTATCATCTTTAATTAGAAATTCTGTGATAAAAATAACCTTTCAATTTCTTCAGACGTGATCATTCTTCATTTAGAAACTGACCCATCTCATTCATGGTATCTGATCGATTTGGAGGTAGAGTACAAAAATTTATAAGTTCACAAAACCAGCAAAAATGCTTGATCATATAGTCTGGCAATATTTAGGTATCAAAATGTTGGAAAGTTGAGTTATGTTGAGTTGTGTTGTCATTGATGTCAACCCATCTAGTGTTGTCATTGATGTCACTGTGTTGTAGGTGGTCCGGAACTGAATGTTCAACTGTTTTGTGGTCTGGTGGTGATGTTGAGTAAGTATGAGGGGCTTCTAGAAGGCTGGTGTAGTGGAAGTTTCAATGTGCAGTAAACAATGTTTATATACAAGAAAGAGTATTTAATGTCCCAGTGGAAAAATGCTTTGCATTCCTTTGGTTTGTGAAGATTGTGGCTTGCAGCTCTGGATATAATGTTCATGATCTGTGTGTATTGCACTATCAGGTTTTCAGGTCCTTTGCTGCTGAGATGGTAGAGTTGGTTGTTGCTTCTAACAATGAGGTTGTCTATCAAAACCGGTCCAAAGAATGTTTGGTGGTTCTCAGGATATGTGGATTCAAGTGTTGTGCCTTGGAGGACATGTTCATTTGATTCATGTAGTGCTCCAATTCAATTTTCTAGTGCTAATTTGATTGGCAAGTGAAGTTATGTTGTTTAGTGTTCAACATGCTTAGTTGTATTGTCTTTTGGCCGACCCAATTGGTTTATCTTATTTGGATCATGCTATTTTGGTCTGGATGTGCATTGGTGGTTGAGTTTGGATGTTGATATGGGTCTCACCGTGGCATGTGTAGATCCGCATTGTGTATTTTACATTGGAGGATGCTTTTGGGCCAACTGGTTAATGTCCTTTATTGTTTATCTACACGTTTTGTTTGATGTCGACTTTGGAGGATGTGTTAGTGTGTGTGGTTCATTGGAATCATTTTAGAAGGATTTGTTGTAATGTGTTCGGGCCCCCTTTATCTCCTGGAGTGGACCACATTTTGTGTTATTGGTCCAGACGGCTTAATTTATATAATATTGTATATTCTACCCGTGGCCGACCTAGTTGAGGGTTTTTAATGAATGGTCTTGTATATATAGATGTGTAGTTGTATGAGTTGATGTATGGAATGTGCGTGAATTGATGAGAAGTGGATGTGAATGATGTGCAAGCAGATTTGGTATAGCAAAAGTGCAAAAGTCAATTTATGAAGAGCTTTGATGATGATATATTCAGTGTGATAGTGTTTTGAGACAGTGGTTGATGTCAGATGTGTTTGCCTTGATATTGGTCGCTTGACACAATGGTTCAAGGACAATTTCATGATCAAGAAATCTTGTTCATTTCAATTCATCTATTCCATATACCTGATGGAAGACAATGTGTTTCTTTGGCAACTTGTGTAGTCCCTTGTATCTTGCCCTAAGGTTTTGCATCTTAGTCTTGCAATTCCAATCAATTGCAATGAGCTCCTTGGCCTTGAACCTAAAACATTATAATCAATTATTCATATTGTGAGTGTGATTCTCGCCATGGTTTTTCCGTGTTTAGGGCTTTCCACGTGAATCTGGTGTTCCTGTGTTTATTGCACTTTGTGCTTTCATGTTTCATAATTGTTGTAATAGGTTAATTGTGGTTTGACGTTTAAAAGATCAAAAGTAGACTATTTTGAGGTCCGGACTGATTCACCCCCCCGCCCCCTCTTCTCGGTCCTGTGGTGTGTCCAGCACAAAAAAAATTAGAATGGTTCTAAATCAATGATAGGACTGCAACCATTGATGAAATACTCGCCAAATCTTGAAAAACTCATGAGTTTTTTTGCTCAACGAGTAATTACCCCAAAAACTCGCAAACTCACTGAGTTTTTTTCCAAAAACTTTGCAAGTCTAGCAAAAACTCAGCTGCATTAATAAAAAGAGGCCCAGACCATAAAAAAATTATCTAATTTTTTTTCTTCAAGTCAGTCCCATTCTCTTCATCAAAATATACACATGAAATATAACATTTAAGTACTTCATGTATATGTTGGTAGGATATTTGAGAGTTGTAATGTCCTAAAGGAAATTCACCTGACACTCATCTCCACAGGTGAATTCTAGTGTTTGGGGATGGTCTACTTGCCAAAGGGAATCTTATACTTAGTCATTTTTATGACTTTGGTAAGTTAATAAAGTAACTTTATAAATTAAAGTTATAAAAGCACTTTTTCTAAAAATAGAAAAGGTTAAGTTGCAAGTTATTATAGAACGACTTTATGAAACTACCTTGGCACATTTACCTAGGTTGTTTTATAATATTTCATTGGCCCCTCTTTAATGACAAATAACCCCTCAAGTTGGGGGTACAAGTTTGGAAGATTAAGATTTCATTTGGAATCTTAAAAGATGCTTTTATGGGGTTTGTATTAGGGCAAGAGGATTAAAAGAGATGGTAAAGGATTTTGGAAGGCATTATGCATTGGTTATTATTTCAGCATTGGTAATTTGCAGGTCTGCAACTTTCCTGAGAGCATCAAGTTTGGGACGATACCCTCAAATTTGACTTCAGAAGGACGAAATCCCTTCTACAGGCACCACATGGGACACATCAGAAGCTTGTTTCAAGCCATGGAAGGGCCCATTTTGTAAGCAAACTTTGGAATCTGCAATTACTTGAAGAATTCGATCAGATCTGCGCAGATATTTGGAAATTTTCAGTCCATAATTGATATCTATGCTATCCGTACCATTCTCCCATGCTGGCCGTACCATTTCAGCAGCCTGGGGTTTGCAATAAAATAATTTAGAAGGTTTTGGAGGCAGGGTTTGTGTGCAAAATCATTGTCAGGCTATAGGGGAATCAGTTGGTTGATCAGATTGATCATATCTCAGCTTATTTGGGAGCTATCAGCAATTCATTGGGAATTTGGTGCCAAATCCTAGTGGTTCTCCTGGCAAGAATTTGGGAAAAGCTTCATCTCTGTATTCCACTTCCTTAATTGTTTTTGTTATTTATTAGAATGATGAATAAAGCTTAATAAAGCTGTTGATGAGCGTTGGAGACTCTTGTAGCAGCAGTTGTAGTCAATAACACAGCCTCCAGGCAGGGCGTGGGACCTTTGGTAGGCCATATTTGACATTAATGTATTGAAATCCAATAATCTCTTGCATTTAGCATTTGCTGTTAAAAAAATCAGAAATCTGAAAATTGATTTCAGTCAGTTGTTTCTTGTATCGCATTGTTATTTCCTTTATGCATTGTCAAAAATCCAAAAACAACCAAAAACTGGAAAAGAACTTACAAAAATTAGCAAACACATTCGCTGGTCAAAGTACCAAAATTCCAAACATTCAGTAGTTTGGATCAGAGTTATAAGCAGGGATCTTTCAAGAGTGGTTTCAAATCTCTACGAGTTATAATGTGAATTCTATGTTTTAGAAGATATTATAAATTTTCAGACTTTGTCAAACTTTAGTAATCAATTTGTCAAATTTTAGTAATCAACAAGCTCCTATCACCATTCTTTCGCTCTCTCTATCTCACTCACTTTATCTGCCCTAAATTCTAAACCTATCTCTCTCCCTATCACTCTTCCTCTATCTCCTCTCTCTACCACTCTCTATCTCACTATCTCCTATGTCCCACAAGAGCTATACCTATCTCTCTACCTCTCTCACTCTCACACCCTCAGACCCCCACGAGGGATGTTACCCTCAAACTCATTTTGGCGAGGTAGAGGAGCCATAGCGGACTCCTAGGACTACACCCTCTAGTTCTTCCTCTCCCCTAGTTTTCACTAGAGCTGGAAAGAGGAAGATGTAAGATATTTTGATGTAGTGTTTACTTTTAGTTTTACAAAAACAATTTTCGATTTTCATTTTGTTTCAGACTATGAGCTATCAAAATTCCACATGAGGATGCCATTTTCTACCCAATTTTCATTTTAATCAATCAAAAATAACTAGACTCAGCTTGTTTCTTTAATGTACTCATTTATCGACTCATTGGATGCATTTCCTCATTAAATTTTGCAAAAAAAAACAGCATTTCTAATGAAATTTAAGCAATTTTTTAAGTTGCCGAGTTTCTTGCTGACTTTTTGCCAAATTTTTGCCGAGTCGCATTTTCGAGCCTTGCCAAATTTTTGCGGAGTCCAAGTTTTTCAACTATGGTTGCAACCATGTTTTGGGATCCTTTTCATGCTAGATGTATAGTATTATAGAGAATAAAAATACCTTATACAACAATCTCCAGCTGCACTTCTTTCTAGGAGAATAAAGGGACATGATTCCAAAGAAATGCACATCAACAATCACACTCTAAACAAATATCCCATGATTAAATAAAATAACATTTCAATCTAACACACTTCAGATTTTGCAAAAGGGTACTCAAATACATATATTTCCCTTCAACAACTTAATATTAATCGTCTTACCCATTCCATTAAAGAACCATCTCTTGCAACTTTTGGTGGAAAGAGATTGGGTAGTGCAGCCTTCATTTTTTGAATTAAATCATCATTTGTGCTTCCCAACACCTGCAAAAAGTTAAAACAAATAAATCATCACTAACTCTTTCCATCACTAAAGTAAAAAAATACACAACCTTGAATTCCCTTAATAGAGCTCATATGTTAATTTTATTGATAATATAGAAAAAAGAATCTCCCATCAGTGCTTTGCACATGCTACTAATGCAGAATGCATGCAAAAATTAAATCACAGATCACCCAATAGCACAAATATACCTTAGCTGCAGATATCGTGACATTAAATATTTCTCTGATAATAGCCATGTCCATTGCAGTTGCATAGCTTACAGAAGCCTTTTGACCATCTGGAGCAATGAACTCATGTTCTGGAGATGTTGCAGGATTGGTCACAAGGACACTTTTGGGATACTCAACTAACCAGTCGAGCAAATATTCACCACAGCCCTTAAGCAATGGGTATGCCTTTTGCTCCAAAAAATTCTGCTATCCAAGGAAAAATATTAGAAATCAAATTATTGTGACTATTGAAAATCACATGCCTTAACCCAACTATGAAACTTATGGAAAAGGAAATGCCACACTCATAAACAACAATGTGATCATTAAAATGGAAGTTCTCCCATTAGAGAAGTTACATAAAATCTCTACAATAGAACCTTTGGGTTGCATAATAGATACACTTTGCTTGGATATGCCATGAACATTTGTATTTGCAGTCAAGAGATACACTATCATGAGAGGTATACAATTTGGCATCGGTATATTTTTGTTGAGAAAGAGTGGCACTTATATTAAGCACTGGACAAGCATTCTTTGTGAATTCAACATGCCTATATAAACTAAAGAGAAACTGCATCTCACCCTCATTTAGATACAAATCCATTTTCAAGACGATTCCCTTCTTGTTGAGATGCTGTTTAAATAATCTAAAATCTGATCCACAAGTGTTGATGCTCTTCTCTTTGTTAATCTTCCCAGTGCTCAGAACCTTATATAACCTCCACAAAACACTTCTGTCCATTCTTTGATAACCCGTGTCTGATACTAGAGACTTCAGATCAGTTCTTTAATTGGTAATTTTGCTCCTCATACATCGGCATGAAACATGATCCCATTTTCCTGACAAAGATTTGTGGTGAAGCAATCCATTGATTAGATTTGTAGACCAACTTGAAGCCAAGAAAATAAACCAATGAATGAGGAAGGATGATTAGATGATATCAAAAACTAGTTTGAGAGTATTTAAACTGACTTGTGGTACCCATCATGATGACCGTCTGAAACGTAAAAGTGAGAAAACCTTAACAACGAGTGCTTTTGAAAACAACAATCGTTGCCTTCTCTCTCTCTAAAACTTGTTGTTTCCACATTCTTATGTTTAATTCTCTCCTATCAAATTTTCTTCACTTCAAATTCTCATTTTACAGAGACTTTAAATGTATGCTTTAGGGAAAGGAGATTGTAATGTCCCTTACTAGGATTTGGTCTATTCCAACCATAATTAATCTATTTCCAATTACTTATGGCTTAAACTAACTTGATTAAGAGTCCAAACTATCTTAACATGAATCCAGACAAGGATAACAGAGAAACATAAGCTTCTTTCTGATATTAACTTAAGGATTCTATCTGATTTATATTCTAATATTTATTATTAATATACATAATTATATCTTTATATATATTTTATACGTTATTTATTCTCAGATGTTATATTACTGCAGATTGTAATGCTTTAGGGAAAGGAGACTTCAAATTCTCATTTTACAGAGACTTTAAATGTATGCTTTAGGGAAAGGAGATTGTAATGTCCCTTACTAGGATTTGGTCTATTCCAACCATAATTAATCTATTTCCAATTACTTATGGCTTAAACTAACTTGATTAAGAGTCCAAACTATCTTAACATGAATCCAGACAAGGATAACAGAGAAACATAAGCTTCTTTCTGATATTAACTTAAGGATTCTATCTGATTTATATTCTAATATTTATTATTAATATACATAATTATATCTTTATATATATTTTATACGTTATTTATTCTCAGATGTTATATTACTGCAGATTCTCAGAATAACTTATTCTCAAATATTTATTCACAGATTATTATTCTCAGATACTTATTCTCATATATATATATATATTCTCAGATTATTATATATATATATTATTTGTTATATGCTAATATATTATTATTATTAACTATATTTATATCACTATCAAATTATGCATAAGAACATTGTCGGGCTTCATATAGTAAGCAGTCATACCGAGCACATCATCGTGCATGCCACCCAGAACAAGGACGAAACTGCCCGTAACTTAATAACATTTCTGTTCTGTTCTGATCGGTGGTTTCTATTGGCCCACATGGTGTCTTATCACCCGATCACAAGTCTCTAAATGTTTTTGGCCTCTTCCAAATTAAGACGGCGTGATATGTAGCCCCCTGTCTTGAGTCGACCTATTCCCTTAAATATCCGGCAAAGAGATTTGGTGGGAGAGTCGTGTCTCCTCACAACTCTTGCACCCATTGTTTGATATAGTTCCTTTGCTTCTAAATAATTAATTAGTTAAGCTAATGCAAATCATCGTTCCTCCTTGGCAATGAATGCAAATCATCGGGTCCAAGTAGCATCGCACCATTTGCTGTTGTTAGCATGTCTTTTGTTTGACAATCACTTGATTTCAATCGCCAACGTATATGTGTAAGGTATTATATTTAAATTATGTTTATTATTTATAACATATAAATTGTGTTTATAATAATATAATATTAATTTTATTTGAATATTCCAAGAATATTATTAGTAATAAATATTAATTAAATAATAATATTTAATAAATAAATAAATTTCAAATAATCATTTGTTATTAATTATTATAATAATAAGTGTTATGTATATATGATGATCAGGGAGGGGACATGACAGAGATTGAGCACCCAATTGGATTCAAGACATCATATTGTCACAAGTGTCCTAAGGCAAATATAATTGCTCTTCGAGTGTTACACCCCTGCATATATTTCAAAGGAAAAACAGGTTTTCTTCAAGTAGGGGCAACCTGATTGTTGCCCTAAATCTTGACCAATCTATTTGTCTTTATAACAGACACTGCCATGTATTTATATCATTAAATGATTAAACCTTGTCATTATTTCCCTCATTCATTCGCAGCAGCACAGCAGAATATAGGCTTTTGTTTCAGATTTCCCCATGAATAAAGAGGCATCTGCAGCAGTTAAGAACAGCATACAAGAACAGAACAGCAGAATCTAATTTCCAAATGGCAGAACAATGGAGTAGCAGAGCTGCTGTTACAGCAGACAACACAGACCATCATTGGAATTCATCAAGTACAAAGAAGGGTCTGAACCTTAAAAAACAAACTGGATGAGGTGTTCCAAGCAATAAGCAGGCAGAAACGAGGCAATGAGCATTAACGATGTGATCTGATACCAAACATATGGAAATCCCACCCAATTTGCATGATCAAGGTTTGTTAACCAGGCAAGAGTGCTGATAAAGTGTGACTGGAGGATAAGTTAAGTGGCAATTGCCATATAGAACCGTGGCAATAAAGAATGCAAAGGACAGGATTGACTGAAAATCACAACAAAAAGGAAGTTAAGCAGTGCATCATCATGGTTCACAAGGTTGCAGGATTAAATACTGGCATTTACCTGTAAATCATGCAATTGAAGATGGAAAACTAGTACCATCTAATAAGTGGAACAATCACAACATTACAACAGCAATGCCATCAAAATCACACAATCAGAACAATTTCGCCAGGCAAGGGCCTATAAATATTGTAACAGGCAGATTCAACATGACTAATCCTTCTAAATAATGTGAAAAGCTTTACAAAGCCGGGTAAAGGTCTTCATATTGTGTAACAATGGCTGTCTTGCCAGTTTAGGAAGGTGATAAAGTGTGACTAGGAAGTTCAAGTTGGCCTGTATAAAGATTTCACACCCCTAGCATCTCTGAGTTCTTTATAGCATAAAGCACAGAAAAATTAAAACTCAGGATTCAATGTGGGTTTTGGTGCTAATGCATGTCACCATTGGAGTTCTGGCAGTGTTGGTCACCTTTGTTTAGTTGCTGCTGCACGGAGGATTATCAACTGAATCATACATGAAGATTACTGCATCTAAGCCTATTCTTCTGCTGCTTTGAGTTTTGATGATCATTTTTCAGTCATATATATTGATTTCTTCTCTACCCTGAAGATTCTGTCTATCATTTTCAGTATTCAAAAAGCCTTAGAATAGCAAAAGGAGGAGTTTTCCAAGACATGGAACTTTGTGAGCATGTAATAGAGCGAAAGGCTGCTAATCACAAGTATTTCTGCTTCCAATACTTGTTTATACAGACAATTCTGTAATGAACTGAATATGCTACCTTTTACATCACAAATATGAAAATCGATGATGTAATGACAAGTTATTTAACCTTAACATTGTTAATGAAAGCTCTAGTCAGTCAAGTTGGCTTCAAAATAATATGTTTCATACATTTACCTGATTGCAAAGTTTCATGTGGCTTTCCTCCTAAGGCTTCTTTTATAATGGGGATTAAGAATAGGTAGTTTTTTAGCCGCACTTGACCCGTTTATGATTCTAACTAGAGACAAAACCCCAGAAAGATGCACTAAGATTGGCACTTCTATGACGATATAATCATACATTAACCAGATGTCAATATGTGGTTGATCTGTCATAGAAAGAACTGTTCCAAACCCTAAGCATTCTCCCTATATCAAACATGTACATCAAAGAGATGGTTTATGATATTAAACAAATATAAACACAAACTGAAGCCATTAATGTTCTCAGTCATAGGTGACTAGCTGATCATCAGCAGCCATCAACTCAATATGACGTTTTAACGTAATGTTCTTGACAAAAAAATTGGATATTTTGGATCTATATAAACATATAAATCAAACAGAACCCTACCCTTGATCTACTAGCAAAGATATGTCTTCTAGATCATTTCAAAATACAAAAATCCAATAACAACATGGTGTAGTGGTTGCCAAAAATCACAAATGTCATGGAAACAATTTGTCACAGTTTCAATGTTGTATTGTCAAATGTTGCATATCTCATGGATAATCAAACTCATACCGACATCTCTCCTTGTACTCAAAGGTCACTGTGTGCTCGAAAAGGCAGATACAAAATCAGACAACTGAAATACATACATTTGAAAAATTGCAATGCAGACTGGAATACATCATGCTTTCGTGTCTTTTACAAAGTCCATACTGCGTATACAACCCTTTTCCCATTACATAACACCTACAACCTCCTCCACTCCAAAAATCCAACGCCACAACCTTTCCCCACCATAGCAATACTACAAGCTCAACTTTAATTGCACAAGCCAGCACAACCCAAATCCTGAGGATATTGATGAACTCCTACAAATCCACTAAGGAAACTTTACTATTACATACCAAAAACATATAGGACATGCATCCAACCACATAAAAGATACATTGTCCTTGCAAAGTTATCTAATCGTGAGGGACCTAAGTATCCAAAACAAAACCTCCTCTAAGAGGTTAATTTTAACATTTTACACCATGAACAACTTTGATGAAAACCTAGTGTTGACCCTTATCCATTTTGTCTTCAAAGGATTCATTCCTTATCAATGCTTGAGCTACACACTTCTTTCAATCCCTATTTTGATATGCTGTAAGTTTAGAATTTATTAAACTATTTCATTAGTTTAAGCAAACAAAAACTAACATCCAGAGATACTAAGAATGGCATTTAATGTTTATCTATAAGGTAGACAAATAAAAATAATTAAAAATAAATAAGAGAAAAAAAAAAGTGTATAATCCCTCTTCTAAATTCACATTTCTTTAATTTAAAAAAAGTGGGGCCATGAACTAGTAGAGATTCCTAATATTCAAGACATTACCTTGTCACGAGTATATGAATAATGCTCCCAAAGATGTGTGCACAGCCACGCTCCACCCATAGGCCATAATGCCCATTTTGGATCACCGTCACTAGGAGAGGTTTTTGCCCAAATATCTGTAACATGATGGGTGACCCAGCCACCTGTTTTATAGTTCACCTGTAGCACAATTATTCTCTGATGTTAGTGACCAATAATTTAAAAAGAAGCAAGCCATATGTTTATTCTCATAAAGAAACTTGCATTTTTCTAGTTTTATATGTCAAAAATAAGTGTTCTTTCTGGCTTTCCTCATTGGTTACCTGTCCCGATTTCTTATTATAAGCCAAGCCATCTCAGCATGGACAGAGGACTACATAGACCTAATGTATTTAAATTTTAGATTTAGAAAAGTTTGCATAAGGGATGTAGATATTTAGAAAAGTTTGCATAAGAAATGTAGATATTAAGTTTGCTGAAGAGAAAATTGAAAAAGTATACATATCACAAAATCAGCAAAATGGGCTGAATAAACAAAATGAAAAGTATTTGCATTGCATACTAGTCAGATCAAGGGAACCATGTTGCTCAATACTCCAGGTGGCACTGTCTTACCTCCATCATGTATCCAAATCTGATACATGATTGGATTGATGTTTTATGGACCTATCCCATACACCAAAAAATTCATGTCACAACCATGTACAGAAGTCTTGTATATGGACCGTACCTAGGTCATCTCCAGGCCATATCCAGGATGTATCTATTCAGTAATCTTCAATTTTACAGAAGAAATGGTTATCATATTAACTCAGTGAAAAAAAGGCTAATTTTTGGTTTTGGGAAAGACATCCTTTCCTCATAAAAATTTCCATTTCCAACATTATTAAAGTTCTATGCACAAAAGGTCTAACCCAGTGGAAGTTTATTCATAACATCCTTTCCTCATAAAAATCATCTGTAATCACATCTCTAAATAGCTCAGAGAGTTAAAACATGAAGCTACAATGTCAGTTCACCTTTAAAAAATTCACTATTTTGAAGATATTGATGTTATTGCTAGACTTAAGTTTCCTAATAAGTTGTGTCAGATAATGCATGCTAACGAATTAAGTTGCACACCTTATTTATTAGCTGTAATCATAATCAGCAATACTTCTAGAAGTCTACAATAAATAGGAGCCATTATCATAAGGTCAGCAATACAGTCATCATTGATTTCACTTCTATTGCATTCGATATCCATTCAAGATCTAATGGGTTTTCCATTATTTCCCATGTCTTAAGTATGCAAAGATTTTCAAGTTGTTCTCAAGGTTTCTGTTTTTTACATGGAATGTACTGTGCTGAGATTGCTGATATTGAAACAGTTGACATAATTTCTTCACCAAAATCAAAGTAATGTGAATCTAGCAGCCTTCAGCACTATACAATGTCAAAAGGGTTAAATTAATAGCAAATTAGACAAAACTTTCACTGAATACTCATTGATAACCCAAAATACAGTCTTACTAGAAAGGAAATTGTATGTATTATAATTTCATCTCAGCACAATAAGAACAATAATTGTTACAAACACCCAACTTGAGACATTCAAAATGGCTTAAGACTTATTGCTGAAATGAAACTCACTTGTGATGTCTTGCGACCATTGATAGAAAGATTGGAAATTAAATCAAAAAGTGGCTCCTGACATTCAGCAAGATTGCAGCTGAGAGCTGGCCAATAATTCATTTGCAAGTTGATATTAAGGTGTGGGGCAGCACTGCATATTTTAAAGCATTGTTATCAGTAAATATAAAGGAAAGTAAGACCTAAATGCAATACAGTTATAAAGAAGAAAATTTCACCGGACATACACAAGACAGAAAACCACTATTTGGATTTAAGATAAACATATAAAACTGATGCAATATTTCCGAAGTATTAATTCAAAATGTAAAATTGTGACTCAGCAATATCTGGTTCTTATACAGTAACCTAATATTACTAAAAATTTTCGATTATTTCCACACATATTCATTTTCAAAACATATACCTGAGCATTGCTGTGTTCAATCCACCTTACTAAATAGTAAAAGTACAAATCTCAATTCTACTCTCTAGATCCCTATTCAGTGAAATTATTAAATAGTCACAATATTTAAAATTATAAGGTTGCCAAAAAAAATTTAATCAACTAATTGATGTTTAAGTCTCTTTAATACAATCATCGCCTTTCACATTCTTATCATTGTCACAAATTACAATAATTACTATTAGACTAAAGATTGCTACTTTTAGAATTATTAACTATTAGTTTTTACTTTTTTGGCTTCAGATGATTGCTAGAACGTAGGCATTTTATACCTATCTATCGCCGTGTACAATTTTATAAATGCTTCATCTGCAATCCCATCAATGTCAGACAGAAATTTACCTGATCCTATTTACAGTGACGCTGCCATTTTCTTTATACATTGTTGGAGTTAATTCATCATGGAGGACCCTTGGTGTTCTTTTGGCCAACAATGGCAATAATCTTTGTGAAATATCCTTCTTCAGAAAAAACAACTAAACTAGGTCTACCTCGCCTTGTGCATTCATTTCATTCTAAATATCTAAAAGGTATATCTTAAATAATTCATTTTATTAAAATGTAATGTCCCCTTCTCAGTAAGGAGAAACCAGTGGTCCATTAGCCTATTCCGGAGACCCGTAGGCTGATTGGAATCAAGAATTAGGGTTTCCTATTTTTGTGGAATATTGTGTGGGCCAATTGATGCTTGTCTTGTAGGGATTCTTCAATTCTGATTGTGGATTCCTTCTGGGTTTTTTGAGAGCTTCGCAATGGTATAACATGCATCTTGTTCTGAAGTGATTTCTGAACTTACTATCTTTAGTAAGTTGGTGGCAGCAAACTGGATTTTGAGGTTTTTCTGGGTTCTCCGAGCTCATTCACGGGGTGCGACGAGCATGTTTCTCGGAGTCGTTTTCATGACTTTCTATTTTTAGTAAGTGTCAATTCACGCAATACTACTTTTGGCAGTCTTGGGTAGAGCTCCAATCCAATTCAGATTAGTGATTTCCTGCACTTCAATTTGCAGTTTGATTTGGCAATGATCAGTAGTTGATTTATAATTGATTAATTAAATATTATTACTTTAACCTTAAGTTTGATATTTAATTATTTTACTGATCAATTTTGGAAAAGAGCGCATATTATCGATATTTTCCTAAGTCAGGAAGGCAAGTTATTTTGACTCCATATTGGACGCCAAAAAGTGCAAAATTCAATAAAGTTATAATATTTTTTGATGCAAATGTGGACTTAAGACAATGTGGTACGATTTATGCCTAAGAGTGGATGCCAAGCATGGGGACCACTTAGAATGAAATGCAAATGAGATTAAGGGGAATTTGGCGCCATTTACATTTGAATTTGAGATTCAAAAATCTATAAATACAGGGTTGGGAGTCTCATTTTGGTTATCTTGGAGAAATTATAACGTTATATTACCGGAATGGTGATTGAGTTTGAGCTTCGGAGTTGTGGCTTCCTAGCTTGCACAGTTTCGTACTTGAAATACAATACCTAGCTGATCAGTGTGTTTGTTAGAGAAGTTTCGAGAGTGTGTTTTCAGTTTTCAGTGTGTTCAATGCTTTTTTTGTTGCTGGTTCGTGTGTGCTGAAGGTGTTTTTTGCTCGTGGCTCCTTGTGTGCTTGACGTGTGGTTTTGGGTATCGGCTCCATCTCTTCCTATACCTTGGGCGATAAAGTTTACCATTTTGCGGATCTTGAAAAGCTGATTTGGATTTTATTTAGCAAGTCGAACTTCCCAGCAGGGTCGTCCCCTTTCCTTGGTTACCTCGGGTTGCGTGCGTTTTGTTTGTGGTGTTCGCAGTGCAGGTTTGACGTTCTATTTGTGTTGTCAATTCTATATCTCTCATTTGCTTCTTTTTTTGCGATTCGAAGTTGATTTGGAGAAGTTATGAGTATTTTGGGGTGTTCGTAGCTTGCTGGTCTATATGTTTTCTGTGAGTTTTATTGATTTTCAGAATTTCATAGTTGTGTTTTAGAAGAGCTTTTTGGTGTGAGTAGTCTAAATTGGTTGGGAAGCGAGTGCTTATTATTGTTGCAGCTGTTGAACTCGTTATCAGCACTTGATTCTTCATTCTATATGATTTGTAATGCTGGTTAGTAGTACTAACAGCAAAGTTTTGTTATTTCTTAGTCCCACTGCATAAGTGGAAGAGGTTGGCTATGTTGCCTATCTTTGGGATAGTGATAATTCATGAATTGATAATCCATAATGTGCATTGTAAAGCTAGTTAGTAGTACTAGCAGCTATCTTTTGGATTATTGCTTGTAGTCCCACTGCATAAGTGGAAGAGGCTAGCTTAGCCGCTTATTTTGAATATTGTGATACTGTCCTCCCGCGCATAAGCGGTTGAGTTGATTGTAATGTTGTCCTCCCGCTGAATAAGCGGTAGAGTTGATAGTAAATTTCATTTCTAGTCCTCCCGCTGCATAAGCAGTAGAGTGATTGTTCTTTAGTTTCTTGTATTTTCCTTGGCTGGTTTACTGCCAAGTGATCTTCAATATTCTCCATATCCTACTGGAAAGTGGAAGGGGTTGGCTTGCCGCCCAGATATTGTAAGCAGTTTTCAATTTGCGTCTAACGATCCCCTATGCACTGTATGCTCTCACCCTCCCAGATTGGGCTCTCAGTGATCAAAAGGTGTTAGGGTTACTTTCCGCAAGATTTGAGATTTTATTTCTAACCCTAACGAGTGTTTGTATTGTTCGCAATCTAAAAATAATTGAAAACAAAAGTTAAGGGTATCGGAGCCACTATTCCTGCCAGCCTGTGTGTTAAGGGTTCTCCATGAGTGATAGAGATATCCGATACTACAACAGAGAACAAAGAAGGTTGTAGTTTCAGATACCGTCAGTGCTAGTGGAAGAGACCTTTTTAGAGGTCTTGAGAAACAAAGAGAAAGAGATTGATTCAGCCGATTCAATGGATTCAATGGCAGAGAGAACATCAGATCAAAATGATGCCAATAGGGTTGCGGAGAGAGTTGAGAAAAAGTTCGATACTATGATAGACATGATGTCCCAGTTGTTGGCCACATTGAATCAGAATGTTGGTGGGGATCGAAGTCAAAATCAAAATACCAATGGACACAATGCCAGCACCTCTAACAATTCAGGAGGTAATGGGAAAGGCAGCAACCATAGTAGTAACAAAGGTGGAGTACCAATTGGTTCGGTGTCAAGACCCTTGCAACCTGTATTCCTTCCTAAGGAATCACCGCCACCTGTAGTAGAAGTCCCAGTAGCTGATGAGATACGGACATGTTACATGGAGTATGCATCACTTCCCACGGAGATCCAAAATATTTTGTCTCTTGATCAATTCATGAATCAGAAGAAGAAAAAGGAAGGGAGGTTTGATAGCCGATACTCCGCTCCAAGAGACAATCAACAAGCTCTTGGGAAGGTCACTCTAGTACATTTTGATGGGAGCAATAAGTGCACAGCTAGAGCTTGGGTTCAGAAGTTGGACAATTATTTGTCCTTAAGGCCAATGCCCGAAGAAGACACCATCAAGTTTGCTACCTTGCACTTGGATGGTGTTGCTCACGAATGGTGGTACCATGGGTTGGTCACCCTTGGTCATAACTTGATAACTACATATGCTAAGTTCACAAACAAGTTGATTGAAAGGTTTGATTCAAAGGACCCAGAGGTTAAATTCAGAGAGCTTGCACAACTCAAACAGCAAGGCTCCTTGGACAACTACATAACTGAATTCCAAAATCTTTCAATTATGGTCAGTAGTATTTCTGAGAAGAGGCTAGTGGTCTTATTCACTGAAGGACTTGAAGAGCCCTTGAAAGGTTGGGTTAAATTTTTTGATCCGCCCACCTTAGCTGAAGCAATAAAGAAGTCTAGGAGTATGGAGTTGGCTGCTCCTAAAACTAAATTTCAGTCCAAGCCTTTCCCTTTCCGAAAGGACAAAAAGAAGTTTTCAAATTAGACCAAGAAGTTTCCTCCTCGGATGGATGACGAGCTCCGCCAAGAGCTTCGGAGGAAGAATTTGTGCTATTCTTGCAGAGAACCTTGGGCCCCAGGACATAAGTGTCATGGGAAAGGTAATTTACACCAAATGGAGTCCTATTCAGCCAAAGGACAGAAAGTATGAAGAGGCTCTTGAAGGGCCTGAAAGTGAACAAGATGATAGAGGTGTGGTTGCTCAACTCTCGAGCCTTCACAAGAATGAGTCTTTTAGAGTTCGGGGAGTGCTGGGAGAGCACCGTGTCATAGCTCTTATTGAAACAGGAGCAACTCATAACTTCATTGATGAAAGAGTTGTTGCAAAGAGAGGGCTAGTAACTAAAGAAGTTGAAGGATTCAAAGTCATGGTAGCTGATGGTTCTACAATATCTTGCAACCAAATGATTTCCAACATGTCTTTGAAGTTGGGAAACTATCAAGTTCAGGATGATTTCTTTGTGGTAAGCATTGGAGGGACTGAAGATCCAGTCCTTGGCATTCAGTGGCTGAGATCCCTTGGTGAGATCACTTTAAATCTGCAAACCATGGAGCCAAAGTTCATGTCACAAGGGAAAAAAGTGGTGTTGCGAGGAATGTCCAATGGTGGTCCTAGAATTGTATCACTGAAAAGGATGGAGCGGCTGATCCGCCATGACCAAGTGGAGTGGGCAGCGGAGTGTATGATAATGCCATCAAGTCCACTTGAAGAAAGAAGAAGTTATCCTGATGACATTCAAGCTTTGATCACCAAAAGGAGTAAGGTCTTTGAGAATCCACCTTCTGGAAGACCTCCTGAAAGAGGGACTGAGCTTATCATTGAGTTGGAAGAGGGAGCTAAGCCTGTCATGACTACTCCTTATCAGTACCCAAAGAAGCAAAATGATGAGATGGAGAAAGCCATTAAGGAGCTTCTTGACATGGGATACATTAGGCCAAGCAAGAGCCCTTTTGCTTCGGTTGTAGTGTTGGTAAAGAAGAAGGATGGGACCATGCGCATGTGCATGGATTACTGGGCACTCAATCAAAAGACCATCAAAAACCAATACCCTTTCCCAAGGATTGATGAGCTCATTGATGAGTTACGTGGTGTCGTGTTCTTTTCAAAAATTGACCTCAGATCGGGCTATCATCAAATCAAAATGAGAGCATCAGATGTTGAGAAGACAGACCACAACAACCTCAAGCATTTCATGCATCAGAAGGACCTGAATGAGAGGCAACAAAAATGGGTGAGTAAGCTACAAGCTTACGACTTTGACATTGAGTATGTCAAAGGCAAGAACAATGTTGTGGCAGATGCTCTTTCACGAAGACCCCATTTGAGCTCATTGTGCAAGCTTACTGTAGACTGGAAGGACTTGTTGCTTGCTGATTATGCCAAAAATCAATTTGCAACCAGCATTATTGAGGGTACTTTTCATTATGAAAAGTACAATTTGGTGGACGGGTTGATTATGTATAAGGGTAGAATCCTTCTTTTGCCCGAATCCAAGTTGAAGGAGAAGGTCTTGCAAAACTTTCATGTCATTCCCCTTACTGGTCATCAAGGTTTCTTCAAGACCTATAGGCAGATCCGAGAGAGATTCTCTTGAAAAGGGTTGAAAAATGATGTTTTGAGATACATCAAGGAGTGTCATACTTGTCAGATAAACAAGGATGAACATACTGCACTGACTGGATTGTTGTAACTACTCCTTATTCCCAATCAGAAGTGGGAAAGTATCTCTATGGACTTCATCACCGGGTTGCCTAGAGTGAATGGCAAGGACTGTATCTATGTGGTGGTGGACAGATTAACAAAGTTTTCTCATTTCTATGCCATTACCAATTCATTCACAGCAGCTTAGGTTGCAGATGTGTTCTTTCACAAGGTGTTTAGATTGCATGGGCTACCTAAAAATATTGTAAGTGATAGGGACAACAAGTTCCTAAGCACTTTTTGGCAGGAACTCTTCAGATTGTGTGGCATCGTGCTTACTCCGAGCACGAGTTATCATCCAAAAACGGATGGGCAGACAAAGATAGTGAACAAGTAGTTGGAAGGTTATCTCAGAAACTATGTTTCGGGGCAGCAGAAAGCATGGGTGAGATGCCTACATTTGGGAGAATATTGTTACAAATACACTTATCACATGTCCATCGAGATGTCCCCTTTCATGGCACTACATGGTTACGAGTCTCCCAGCTTTGCTGACTTGGTATTTGGTGATAGCAGAGCCCCCCAGGCTAAGACATGATTGAGCAGTGTCAAGATATTCTGAAAGCATTGAAGAACAATCTCCAAATTGCGAAAAACCAGCAGAAGTTGTACGCTGACCAGCAGCGTGTAGAGTGCTCATTCGAGGTTGGGGACATGGTCTACCTTAGGCTTCAGCCTTTCAGACAATCTACTCTTAAGAAGAGTGGAGCAGAGAAACTCAAGCCACATTTCTATGGTCCATTCAAGGTCATCAGGAAAGTTGAAGCAGTGGCTTATGAGTTGGAGCTACCAGCGAGTAGCAAAGTGCATAATGTCTTCCATGTGTCATGCCTCAAAAAGGCGCTTGGACACAATGTTGTGGTCTCCTCTGATTTACCTCCTTTGGATGAAGAAGGAGAGTTGGTGCTTATTCCAGAGGAAATTCTTGATTTCAGAGAACTTTTTCTAAGGAGGAGGATTATCAGAGAATACTTGGTGAAGTGGAAGAACTTACCTGTTGAGGATGCTACTTGGGAAAATGAAGAAATTCTACAGCATTCAGCCTTGCGATTGCTTGGGGACAAACAATCTTGGGAAGGGCAGACTGTAATGTCCCCTTCTCAATAAGGAGAAACCAGTGGTCTATTAGCCTATTCCGGAGACCCATAGGCTGACTGGAATCAAGAATTAGGGTTTCCTATTTTTGTGGAATACTACGTGATCCAATTGATGCTTGTCTGGTAGGGATTCTTCGATTCCGATTGTGGATTCCTTCTGGGTTTTTTGAGGGCTTCACAGTAGTCTAACATGCATCTTGTTCTGAAGTGATTTATGAACTTACTACTTTTAGTAAGTTGGTGGCAGTTGACTGGATTTTGAGGTTCTTTTGGGTTTTCCGAGCTCATTCACAGGGTGTGACGAGCATGTTTCTCGGAGTTGTTTTCGTGACTTGCTATTTTTAGTAAGTGTCAATTCAAACAATACTATTTTTGGCAGTCTTGGGTAGAGCTCCAATCCAGTTCAGATTAGTGATTTCCTGCACTTCAGTTCGCAGTTTGATTTGGCAGTGATCAGCAGTTGATTTATAATTGATTAATTAAATATTATTACTTTATCCTTAAGTTTGATATTTAATTATTTTACTAATCAAATTTGGAAAAGAGTGCATATTATCGATATTTTCCTAAGTCAGGAAGGCGAGTTATTTTGACTCCATATTGGATGCCAAAAAGTGCAAAATTCAATAAAGATATAATATTTTTTGATGCAAATGTGGACTTAGAACAATGTGGTACAATTTATGCCTAAGAGTGGACGCCAAGCATGGGGGCCGCTTAGAATGAAATGCAAATGAGATTAAGGGGAATTTGGTGCCATTTACATTTGAATTTGAGATTCAAAAATCTATAAATACAAGGTTGGGCGTCTCATTTTGGTTATCTTGGAGAAATTATAATGTTATGCTGCCGGAATGGTGATTGAGTTTGAGCTTCGGAGTTGTGGCTTCCTCGCTTGCACAGCTTCGTACTTGAAATACAGTACCTAACTGATTAGTGTGTTTGTTGGAGAAGTTTTGAGAATGTGTTTTCAGTTTTCAATGTGTTCAGTGTTTTCTTTGTTGCTGGTTCGTGTGTGCTGAAGGTGTTTTTTGCTCGTGGCTCCCTGTGTGCTTGACGTATGGTTTTGGGTATCGGCTCCATCTCTTCCTATACCTTGGGCGATAAAGTTTACCATTTTGCGGATCTTGAAAAGTTGATTTAGATTTTATGTAGCAAGTCGAACTTCCCAATAGGGTCGTCCCCTTTCCTTGGCTGCCTCGGATTGTGTGCAGTTTGTTTGTGATGTTCGCAATGCAGGTTTGAGGTTCTATTTGTGTTGTCAATGCTATATCTCTCATTTGCTTCTTTTTTTGTGCGATTCGGAGTTGATTTGGAGAAGTTATGAGTATTTTGGGGTGTCCGTAGCTTGCTGATCTGTGTGTTTTCTGTGCGTGTTATTGATTTTCAGAATTTCATGGTTGTGTGTTAGAAGAGCTTTTTGGTGTGAGTAGTCTAAGTTGGTTGGGGAGCGAATGTTTATTATTGTTGCAACTGTTGGACTCGTTATCAGCACTTGATTCTTCATTCTATATGATTTGTAATGTTGGTTAGTAGTACTAACAACAAAGTTTTGTTATTTCTTAGTCACACTACATAAGTGGAAGAGGCTGGCTATGTCGCCTATCTTTGGGATAGTGATATTTCATGAATTGATAATTCATAATGTGCATTGTGAAGCTAGTTAGCAGTACTAACAGCTATCTTTTGGATTATTGCTTGTAGTCCCACTACATAAGTGGAAGAGGCTGGCTTAGCCGCTTATTTTGAATATTGTAATATTGTCCTCCCGCGCATAAGCGGTTGAGTTGATTGTAATGTTTTCCTCCCACTGAATAAGCGGTGGAGTTGATAGTAAATTTCATTTCTAGTCCTCCGGTTACATAAGTAGTAGAGTGATTGTTCTTCAGTTACTTGTGTTTTCCTTGGCTGGTTTACCACCAAGTGATCTTCAATATTCTCCATATCCCATTGGAAAGTGGAAGGGGCTGGCTTGCCGCCCAGATGTTGTAAGCAATTTTCAGTTTGCATCTAACGATCCCCTATGCATTGTATGCTCTCACCCTCCCAGATTGGGCTCTTGGTGATCAAAAGGTGTTAGGGTTACTTTCCGCAAGATTTGAGATTTTATTTCTAACCCTAACGGGTGTTTGTATTGTTTGCAATCTGAAAATAATTGAAAAAAAAAATTAAGGGGAATATATTACATAAGAACAGGTGTTTATGATTTTAGTACAATATTTTTCACTGTTGACTCGTTGATTATGTCATTAGAAACTATCACCAAAACAAAATTGACATTTTGAACCCAAAGGAGTTCATGCTTGTGCATTTGTGAAACTTGATTAAAGGAGGAATCTCCAGTACACTGTACATGCTATGGCTTAATAGGTAGCCAAGATGTTAAATTGAGAGTGTGTTCCTAGAAGATGAAAATTAAAAAAACTCTAATAATATTAGCTTCAATTCTTGTAAACGTTGGTTTAGAAGTTACAGTTTGTGTACCTGCATGTCAAGAAGTTAAGATGATCAAATGGTTTCTATAGATGAACATATGGTACTTCTCATGTCTACAATCTCTCATGAAATGCAGATTATCAAAATGTTTCATAGCTGAAGGTGGTTGTCATTAATGTATAAATGACTGGGTTGTTGCAAACTGCAAACCCATGTCCGATTCAGACACTAATTGGCAGATAAATTTGTCATTTAGAACTCCTCAAAGTCACAAATCTAGGAAACCACCACTAATAGGAAACCACCACTAATGGGCCACATTAATTGCACAACATTTTATCAGCTCCTTTAGGACGTATGGTATTGCACCCAGGATGCTTTGCAATACATTATACTCTCTACACTATCAGCTCATCCTTTTTTACACTATTCATATAGCACATTCTCTTTCAATCCTGCCAGAATTAATATTTTCTGATTGTCTACAAAAATAGCTCAACAAGCTTCTGAGCCAACTGATACAATTAATTAGCTTTTTATACAATCAAATACCTAGCTCCTTAATAGCAACAGCTTAGGATTACCACTAGAAGCCAAATGGTAAAAGACCAAGAGTCACCACTTAGAATTCCACCTTATAGGTCACTTCTAAGATTTGATGTCATGTCCCATTTTCAAAACTAGATCCATGAAGAAGACCTCTAGCCTATCTCTTTTTTCTTTAGGCTAAAGGATACACCAATTGTTAGAAATTTGTATTTTAGATTATCAATTGTTACAAATAAATTAAATGAGAATTAAAAGAGACACAAATTAAACACATTATATAATATATACATGGGGAAAACAATTTTGGATAAAAAAAACCCCATATAGCACCATTTTATTATAAACACTTATAGAATGGTGACATGGTCTATTAAAACATAGATAGAACCTAGGGAAACACTTCTCCTAACTTCCAAATGGCCAATAATACCTATTGTGCATAGTGATAGAATTCAATATTAGTCTCCAAATCTCATACTTCTCAATGAGAGGGAAGCTCCTTAAATATAGGAGAAGGGGTGGCAAAACACATATAGAGGTATTTAGTCACACCTACTCAAAACTACCATTATAAAGAATTAATACACTAATAGTTTCTTATATTACTAATTATTTAAATGGTATATGCTTTATAAAGCAAAAGCATATAATACGCACACTGTTTTATAACCTTACATTAGAACAATATATAAATGTTATAAAAATATGACCCCTAGCAACATTATGTTCTAACGCTCCCCTTAATCTTAATAGGGGGCATAACCTGTCGACTTCTATAAAAAAAATGAATGACCCTAGTAACATAATTCTTTTTTAACAATGATAAATAGGGACACAAATATATAACAAAATCAATATCATGTATTCTAAACTACACCAAAATCATCTTGTCGTAATTTATAATCCCAATGTATTTAAAAATATGCTTTGCAAGAGATCTTATAAAGTTTTTATTGCAGCACAAGACTCCTCAAACTGACCTCCCCCATGTTCATTACATAGTGCTCATAGGTCTTATATAATACAATTTTTTCATAAATGGAAGATTTACAATTTAAAGAATTTACAATATGCCCAAAGGACTTAAATATATTATGCCTACAGGTCTTATGTTCTTCTTATTAGGCCTTACACCCAAATTTTATCGACTAATAGGTGTCATTGGCATGCACACTCCCCTAAAATGGCAACTCCTCAAGCCAAGCATTGATCTGAATTTAAAGAATTGAGAATGTGGTATTGTACAAAGGTCTAATATGTGATTGTTGGAATTCCAACCTAGTCATTCTTGATCATTGTATATCCTCCACTTGATAATTAGATGAATCATGTAATGTCCCCATTTTGAAATAGGATTTAATAATTGTAGACACCTAAAAGTTGCACAATGAATTAAGTGAATCTTATTCATTTAATTATCCCTAATTCTTCCAATTAATTAAATTAAGATTTAATTAATATCCCTATTCTTCTAATTGACCTTTTAATCAAATTAAAGATTTGATTAAATCTCTTTCTTCTAGCCTAACCTATTAATTAAACTAAGGTTTGATTAAGTATCCTTAGCCATTTGATTAAATAAATCTTATTTTATTTGATTAAAATCCCTTTTCCCCCTTTTGATTAAATTCACATTTAATTGAAAATCCCCTTTGCAAATAAATAAATAATGTGAATAGTCCCCCCACTTGCAAAATCCTACAAATGCAAGTTGCATCCCTTTTGGCTAAATTAAATCATTTTAATTTAACTAAAAATACCTATTTTCCTAACCCACTTGCATTCTCCTACATTCCCCTAATCATTCTTCTAGAAGCCTTCTAATCCCATCCTAATCATGTCTAATCTCCTAATCATGTCCTTTACCTAAACTTGGGGGAGTCACTTCTCCAAATTTGGAAGAAAGTCTTCCAAATGCATATAAGTCTTCCAAACATGTAAGGCTCTAACATAAACCACTAATGGTTTTCTTCTTTGAGCAAGTTAGCCTCCAAAGTCTTCAAAAGGCATTTAATGCCTCTTACAAGCCCACACCCCTTAGCCATGATGGTTGTCCCTTTACCATTTACCCATGTTGCACAAGAGTTTACCTCTTGGGTAATAGCATGCCTCCTTTGTTAATGACATTATCCAATGATGTCACTCCTTGAGGTTATCCCTACTTGCTTGCTTAGCATCTAATGCTTGTTTAGCATCCTCTAAACACCTCTCAAGCTAACATTTGTCAACTTGGAATTGGATTGAATCTATCCCATGGATTGATAACTTTCAATCCTAGCCCTTGTTGAGATTACTCAATCTCAACCATACATTTCTCTATTTTCCCTATAAATAGAGCCCATTCCTTCTTCAATTGATAAAGTCTTTTGTGCATCAAAATTATAGTCACATTGCAAGTTAAGGAGCTCTC
The DNA here is from genome assembly GCF_030272615.1 of Cryptomeria japonica. Classification (NCBI taxonomy): domain Eukaryota; kingdom Viridiplantae; phylum Streptophyta; class Pinopsida; order Cupressales; family Cupressaceae; genus Cryptomeria; species Cryptomeria japonica. The sequence goes on along the minus strand of NC_081413.1, from coordinate 591,777,265 downwards.
TTTGTCATCACCAAGCATCAACATCATCCTCAAGCATCCATAGCACATAGTTTAGCTTCATTTAGTTGTATTTTAATCTTCCATCCTAGCTTAATTTCACTTCTTTTATAAGTTTTGCATTCTCATCTTAGTTTAATTAACTCACATAGCATACTTAGCTTTCAATTTGGAATATACTTTGCCTCCTAATCACCTAGCTTGCATCCTTCATCTTCATCTTCATCTCTTAGCACTCACTAGAATCCTAGTTGCATCCATTTTGATTCTAGTAGCATTTTTCATATAACTCGTTCTCTAGGTTGTCATCTAGAGGATCAAGTGCTCTTCCAAGTGAGGGCCACCTTGAATCTTAGAGATCTTTATTGATAGAGGACAATGAAGCGATTTTAGAGTTTTTAATCTATTCGTGTGTTTTGATTTTTAACATCTAATGCAATGCTTCATTGGTGTGTTTGAAGTGTTTTCCCTCTGGCAGGTGGAAGACAACATTTCTGGCATACATATCGAAAACCAACTCAAGACCCACATGTGATTGTTGGGATTCCAACCTAGTCATTCTTGGGATTCCAACCTAGTCGCTTTTGCACAAGTTGAACATGCTGGCCGGGGAGAGGTCTAATATGTGATTGTTGGGATTCCAACCTAGTCATTCTTGATCATTGTATATCCTCCACTTGATAATTAGATGAATCATGTAATGTCCCCATTTTGAAATAGGATTTAATAATAAATGCTAATAATAAAATTAAAATGTAACAGAATAAAAATATATAAAAAATTAAAATAATTAAAATTTAGTTAAGTTTAATGAATGGTCAAAAGGCATGAAATGAAAAGTTGTGACTCCCTCAAACATGAGATATAAAAGGGAGAAGAGAACTTCATTTGAAGGGAAAGAGATGGAAAAGGCAAGAAAGAATGGAGCATGTGAATCAAGGAAGGATTAATGGAAGACGAAAGGAATGGGAAGTGAATGGGGAAGTGACTCTTTCAAAAGGGTAGAAATTATTAAGGATGGTACTCTTTCAAAGGGGGCTAATTGTGAAAGGTTGTGACTCTTGCCAAAAGGCAGATATGATGAAGAGGTGTGACCTCTCCCTCACATTGGAAGATATAAAGGGGAAGAAGGATCAAATGGAATGGAGGGGAATAAAGTGGAATTAGAAGAGATCTAGAGCAGATCCAAACCATAAGTATATAGAGGGATCTGAAATAAGATTTGAGAGGGGAAGAAGAAAATATGCAGATCTTAAATGGGATATATGCAGATTTGAAAAGCAGTAAAGACAGATTTGAGAAGAGATAGGTGAAGATTAAATAAGAAGTGAAAGGGCAGCATTTGTTGCCAAATAGATGTATCTTTTCATAACCAAAGGATGTGACCCTTTTTCTCCATGAAGAGTATAAAGTGAAGGAGACATCATTTGAAGGAGAGCACCAAAAAGAAGATCAATTGATCCATTCAAGGAAGAATCGAACTTCATAGCTGATTTCAGAATAATAAAGAGATGAAGCCAGCAGACTTGATAATAGTAAGGGCAAGATTTAAGGAAACATCAAGAAGGAGCATTACAAATTAAACTGGAGAGAAATTTTCTAATGGAATTTTTTTCCTTGAGTGAAGTGTCCATGATCTTCAACTATTATCAAGATAAGGCCATAAAAGGGCAAGCAAACTGTAAGAAGTTTCCATCATTGCATTAATAGGAATCGAATAATCCTAGAAGATGAGAGCATAAAGAAGAGATCAAAACTGCAACTATTATTAAGATAAGGCCATATTCTGGTATGAGGTTTCTGTGCATATTTCTGATAATTTTTCCTGCATACTACTAGTAATAACAGATTACTGTTATGATTATTTAATATAGTATACTGCATGATATCTCCAATCTGCTGATTTATTATGGTTAATATGATGTAATGCGATGTTTTATATAAATATATATACGTATTATGTCTGATTATTGTAATCAGCCATGGTTATGGATAATTGCAAAAGGGAGAACGGTTCGTAAGACACCCTATTAAGTGTGGCTTGATCGAGGGAGAACGGTTGTTAAGACACCCTATCAGGTGTGGCTTGATCGAGGGAGAACGGTTGTTAAGACACCCTATCAAGTTACCCATCCTAGCTTGCTATGATTGGGATTCTTTTAGTTATGATCTATGATTCTGATCTCTACATTTACAGTTGTTTGTAATTGCAAATTGCTTTAAATTTCATCAATAATTGGTCCTTCTTTACTTTACTTTATAAATCATTGCTAGTCTTTCTTTACTTTATGGATCATGATCAGTCATTCTTTATTTTATGTATCATCATAGCTAGTTGTTTGTAAGTATTATATAATTTGTAGGTTAATTTCCTGACTTGTTTGCAGGGTTTTTCTATTAAAGAGATAAAGGTATTCCCTCTCTAACCCACCCTTAATATCTAAGAATTGTAATCTAGGGTAAACCAGGGCGTTTTATGAAAAGGGACATTACAGTGTTTACAACACAACAGTGCCCTTTTGGAGCCTCATTAATTGATTTCACCATTTTTGGCCAATATGGTGAGCAAGCAACACTGAATGTCAACCATTCACATAAACACATCTCGCCATGTCTTGACCAGCAATCTCTCTAGACTCATTTTGAAATTCAATTTCCAGTGGTCCCTTTGATCTTTTATGTGTATAGGCCAAAAGTAGTTCTTTAGGTATTGACAAAAATGGATGGTTTTCTGTAGGTTGAAAATGAGAAGGTGGTGGAGGGGGCTTCATCCCTAGAGATCCTTTCTTTAACAAAGGATGATTTGATTTATAGCCTTCTACTAGGTCTCCTTTTTCTTGATCTTCAATATATGCCAAGACTTGTGCTTCAAGAACGCCATTACCATCTGTGACCAGACAAAATTTCATGCCTTGTTGAGGGATCTTGCAAAAATGGTTTTTCACTCAATTGTATGAGCTCAAATATTTAACTGTACAATGATCACAAATCCAGACGTAACCTCCACTACCTAGAAGTTGCTTGTACCATTTTAACATATTTCCAAAGGGGAGAATTTGGGTCATTTTTGAAGCAGGGTTGGCTTACGGAGCTAGAAATGTTATATATTGTAATACCTAAGACAAAAATTTCAATAAACGACACATTTGAGGAATTGAAACAAATTTTGAAAACAAAAACATATAAACACAACTTAATAGTTAAATTCATTTTAAAAAGTTAAGCATGTGTTATAGTCACCTAGAAGAATGAAAATAAACCAAAAAATTCAAAACAAAACAAGAGTCATTTGTAAAAAAAAAAAATGTAGGAAAAAAAAACCAACTTCGAAAAATCTGCCTCTTTTAAAGAAATCCTCCTCTGTGATCTCCTTGACAACAAACACTTGCAAATGTGTAGGAATAGCGCAACAACCAACTTGGAGCATTCAACAATCAATCTTCAACTGCATTCGTTCAATGGTAAGAAAGAAAATAAGTTCAGCAATGGAGGAAAATATTTTTGTTTTTCATTCACAAAATGAAGAATGAGTTTGCTTTTACCCTTTGGGTGTTTTGTATGTCACATTTAGGGTTTTGGGGATGAATTGCACTTTTTGAAGTCAAAAAAAGTCAAAAAAAAAAAAGTTTAAAAAAAAAGAAAATGAGGAAATTCATCAATTTCACATGAAAACGCCTAAAACTCTGCCTGGGTTCATCTAAGTCAGACCCATTAGCTGTGGGCGGGACCCTTCCCAAACCCATAGGGAACCGGATCTCTTCTGCCAGCGAACCAGTAACATAGGAATGATGAATACAGAACTTAATGATATGTCATTGCATGATTTGAAGAGTGGTGTATGAGTTTGTTTCTATCAGATTTCATACTCAGATTCACATATTTGATATTTTTAGAATTATTTGTAGGAACCTTGTCGATCCCCCTTATACAAATACATTCTCCACAAGATATACCAAAATACAAAAAGTACTTAAAATATTCTACCTATATGTACCATTGTTGTAGGGACCTGTTTAAGTACATTCTCCAAACAGAAAAACATAGTACTACAATCAAGAATATGCTTTACTTAACAATAAATCGATGAACAAAAATAAACATGTAGATAAGAATTTCAACAAGGAACAAAAGAAAGAGATCTAGTACTCCCAGGCTGGTGCAACTTTTTGGCTCCATATTCCTTGCAAATTTGAGACCAATGTTCCAGGTCGAGATGATGATATCAGCAAATATCGGCCATACTGGAAGAGCAGTGTCACTAAACTTGGGTCCTCATCCTTCGTGAAATTGTTTATTCTATCAGCTGTTGATATCTTCCCTGCAAGTAATTTCTGTTGCTTGTCTGCACAAGGCATATCTTGACACATGTTTTTAACTGTTGAAGGCAAATTTCTATCGTTCTGAGAACTACTTTTTCTGCTGTCAGAAAGCTGAAGGGAAACCCGATGGAAAAGCTTCTGATAGTCTGCCAAATGAGATGCATAAAGTTCAGAAAATGAAACATCCGTTATTGAATTTAGGGTGCCTGATGATGCAGACACTGGATCTTTCTTAGATTCGGCGGGATTGGTGAAAGGGCCATCATATGAAGATGAAGCTGCTAAAAGAAGAACAGCCCAATTTGAACCTTCAACTTTCAGTTGCTTGTCTTCAATGCTGGATACTACGCCTGCTTCACTGCTAATGTGTAATTCAAGTATTGCACAAAATTTGATTCCTGGCTTGTTTGCATGTAAATTTTTTTGGGGAGGAGGTCTCTTCCCAGGGCATTCACCCTGCATAATAATTTGATTTTTACCATTTATATGTGATTCATGTTGCAATAGACTATCAAGAGCCACCGTGAAAGAAACAGCACCTGATTTGTTTGCAGATATCTTTGTAGCTATTATTTGATGTGGATAGGATGAAAAAACTTCCCTGGTAAACTCTATGCCCTCAGCAGCATAATTCACTTTAACTGTTGCTGTGTCTAAATCCAGCTCTCTTTTATAACTATCAGCATCAAAAACTTTATGAGATGCACCAAAATCAATCTTGATATCACCCAGTGGCTGATAAACCTTCATCACAAACAAATAAGTATAAATTTCAACAAGCTATTCAGCACAGTTTTCTCAAATATTTTCTCTGAAGTATCCTGCTCCTGACACTAGAAGTATTTTTCAAAAAACCTTTGAAAGTAATCTCCATTAATTTTTTAAATTTCTCCATTTCACATTCATATACTAAATATATCTTAACAGAGATAAGCAGTGTATGCTTCAACTAGTTTTATACTGGCAACTTCTGAAACTGACAAGTTCAAACATATAGATCAAGCAGAAAATGCTTGCAGCAAATATTGTTGGTTACCCAATGAGGAGCATTCTAAAGATTCCATAAAACTCAGCAACCAAAGGGCTAAGGATAAACGGTTTACACTCATCCAAGAAATGGAACAACTTACAATTTGATTTTAGTCAGTACTTTAGATTTATCCAATTACATTGATATCCTATTGACAATGTGTTATTGCCATCCCTGACAAGAGTATACAGGCCCGAGCAATTAATCTGAGAAACTTAGCATATCAACCAATTGGTGGAAAGTAATTCTCTGAGACTATCAAAATCATATGGCATAGAATGCTTCAAATAGGATAGAGTTTTGTATTTGGCATTGAAACTGCCTTCTCAATCAGGTTTGAAGAAATCGTCCTAATATTTTGAGTCAAGAACAAGTTCATATTGTCTGCACATCTCAAGAAGACAAACAATATACTTGTAGTGGAGTTGGTGATAAAAGATATCATTTTAACCAGCCTAGAGAATATCTATGACCAAAGTTAAACAGAAGAGAGAGGTTTAAAACTTTAATTTAAACAACATAAGTTTATTTGCTTCTATTAATCCATGCTTCAAAAAAGATGAGTATGGTATACAGTGAATTACACGATCTAACTTTTGATCAATCACTCATCTCAATTTGTAATATATCAAGTGCAAGAAACCTCTAAACAGTTTAAATTTGTCATAAATTGGTTAAGGGTCTGTTCCTTCCTTCTTTAACCCAGGCTCCATATTTCATGTGTGTAATTGCACTTTGCATTAATGAATATTGCCAGATTGCATGAAAATAAACTATCAAAATAAAAGTGATCTTCAGAGAGAATTTATTTTCACGTGTGAGTTCACAAAGAACACCACTGGAAATTTGGGATGCATAAAGTGTATACAGTTCAATATATTTGCATTCTAAGATTAGGAAAAATAAATTAGAAGAATAAATAAAACCATATGCCAGCAGAAAGAATCATTTCTACCTCAGTGGGTTGACCAGCCATAGATTTTGCTGCAGTTGAAGCTTCTGCAAATTTACCATCTGTCACAAGCTTCCTAACCTGAGGGAGAACAGTTGCAACCCTTGGATCCGTGAAATCACTTGGCTCTCCAGTCCATAGAGTATCCTCTGCAGAATTCTAGCAGTAAGCAGTAAGATGAAAGTTGAAAATCATGAAAAAGCAGCTTCTATCTTCACACTTTAACAGATAACAAAATGAGAAGTTGTTTATGGGACCTTCTCACGATATAAGAATGAAATCATTGTTAAAAAACCATAATATTATAGGAAATTTGTATTTCTTAAACAGCTTACCAAGACGCTCTAAAAAATAATATAAGTCCATACAGAGGATACAATATAGTTGTATCAAATTTTCCCTTATAAAGGATCAATAGAGTTGCTGAAACAATATTTGGAACTTAAAGATACTTTCTTTCTGATTAGAATATCCTTTGTCAGAATGCCTGCTCGATGTAAATTCTATTGTAGCGAAATTTAGAACTGTTTTGAGTTGCAGAAATCGACATTGGTATCAAAGCTATGCCGCACAAAAAAAGGATAAGTAGCAAAGTGATTGTGTCTCTGTGTATATAAAAATGGTAAGGCTTATACAGAGACAATGTTCAGATACAAAAGAAAAATGTGTATTGCTCTAATGAAATCAAGAACTTTACCATAATCTCAAATGAGAAATGAAAACTGAATTGTATATTAGTAGGAATAGTAGCATGATGTATTCTACAAGACCAGCAAAGACGAATTGCCAATAACAAATGAGCCAAAATGTACTAACCCAAACATCAGACTTCCAAACAGGCTGCTGTTTGTCCAACAAAAATTCAGGCAGTTCAACTTCATTAAGATAAACATCGTAGCTATCCTGAATTAGCTATGATTGCTGTAAATACACTTAATCCTACACAATTCTCTATTACTAAGCTATATAATAAAGCTAGAAGGAATTCAAATTGTAAATACAGAATACATGTCACTGTTGCCATGCTGTATGTTAATCAAAATACTAAAGATAATAAGTCAGCCTGGATTTTGAGTATCTTGGAAAATATATGTTGATAACGTTATTAGTGTTATGTCAGACATTTCCAAGAATGAGGCTATCAAGAGTGTGAGTGGAAGGTAGAATATTGCAGCAGAACATTAAGGAAAACTAAGAAACAATGACACTAGCCTAATAACTAATAATATTAAATGAGATATTAACAATCCTATTGAGGATGCCACCATCTTGAGCCTGACCAAAGGAAGCACTTCCAAATGTGAGAAAACATCCCCAACCCTGCTCTATTACAGTGCATATAACAAATATATAATGCCGTTGTGTTAGAATATGGTCCTTCCACACCTGAACATAAAGAGAAAATTCAAAGTAATTCTGATATATTGGATAGCTTAGCATTAAATCCATTATTTTGAATGCTTGAACTGACTTGAAGCAGATTTGTTCTAGCAAAGTAATACAAGGCAAATATTTGTTCTAGCAAAGTAATACAAGGCAAATATTTGTTCTAGCAAAGTAAATTCCACCATAGGGATCTGAAAATTTGACATATTTCACTCATCTGAGAAAACAGTGGCAAATAAACAAGGTACTTCACTTCAAACACCAAATCCAACTCTAATCATCCATTTTACTGTAAGAGTAATGCCTTGACACCATAGATCCTTGAATACAATACCCTCCAAGATGTTGCTTGTAGTACAGATGTAACACCTAACAACGTGCCTTCCTCTTGCACCCTTTCTATCTGACCACAAAAAATATATTACAATCTTATATAATTGAACCACATGAGCATTAGGATATGATGCATTAGTAAGTAGATAAGTTATATGATGGGTTCACATATGGAAAGTGTGATGTCCCTGTGTGTAGGAAATATGCTTCAACGGCCACATGTCTATATGGGGTCATCATAAATCCTCAGGTGCTCGGGTGAAATGCTTGCAGGGCCACCTAACACCTATGGGTGCCGCCATCACCACCAGGCCAGTCTTTTGGTGTAGTGGTTGGGCCTTAGTGGTACCAAAGTTGAGGTCTCGAGGTCGAGACACGCAGAGCATGGTGTGCCTTTGATGTCCCTACGTGTGGGAGATATACCCCAGCAGCCACGTGTCTGTATGGGGTCATTGTAAATCCTCAAATGGTCGAGTGAAATGCCTGCGAGACCACCCGTAACACCTGTGAGTGTCACCCTGACCACCAGGCTAGTCTTTTGGTGTAGTGGTCGGGCATTAGTGGTATTAAAGCACAAAATTTCCTGCCAGCATGTTGGGCACATTCAAGACATGGCATCAAATGATAGATTGTGGTTGGCTCAAAACTTCATGAGACAGGTAGCAAGCTCAGTTTAGAATCTCAATTATCAATATTTTTATCCAATTAGAAGGATGTTTGACCATTGTTGAGCAGTCACCTTCTCATTTGTTGCAGACAGCTCTTGTTCCTACAGTGACTGCTTTAAATCAACACAGGTGGTTGAGACATTTAGATGGTGAGATAAGGGTGTTGGTTACTGCTTGTTTGTTGGAGATCACAAGAATTTTAGCACCTCAAAGACCTTATGAAGATAACACAATGAAGGAGGTACTTGAACTAATTGTTGATAGTTTCCAAGATCTTGGGGATGTCAGAAGTCATCACTTTTCTAGAAGGGCTGCCAAATGAAAAACATTTGCAAGAATCAGATTGAGTAATCTTATGCTAGACTTGGGCCATGATTTAATACATAGCATGTTTCACCATTTCTTGCTCACAATCAAGAAAGAACACAATGATGATGTTATTGTAGCCATGAAGACTATTATGGTCTTGTCCATTAATGAGAGTGATATTGTTTCCCAATCCCTTATGCCTATGTTGTTAGCTATTTTGAGGCAAGAACAAGATTTTCCTAAATCTGCTCATGAGTTGATCAACAAAGTGTCCAAACAAAGTGAGGGAAAGCTGAAACCTTTCTTGGATATGGAGGAGACTAATGCACCAAAAATTGATGGAGAGATAGCTTTGAAGCATGAGGAATATGATATGGAGCTTCAAGATGATTCTTTGATTATTCATGCAGCTACTAACGATGAGGATGTGTGCAATGAAAGTGACAAAAAAGCAGCCTTGGGTTTGAGTTCAGATATTTCTAGTGATGTTAGTCTAGATGGTTACAAGATGGATGTCCATAATGAGCCTATGGAGAGGAATGATTCTTGTACTAGTGAGTTAGGGAGTGACTCATTCACTGAGTCTACCACTCATGAGGAGCTCATTGATTACATTTTTTCTAAGCAGAGCAATCAACTGTTTGACGTGGGTACCTTAAGAGGCAACCTTCAGATTACAGCCAGTACATAGAAACCTGGAAATACATCTGCTACAATCTTTTCGGCAATGACTGTGAGTAGTTCGCTGGGCAGAATATTTCTAATCAGATCTGAGGTTAGAAAGAAGATGATTATTCCATGTCTTTCTGATTTTTAATAGTGCAAGCAAGCCATGTTCTGAAATCGTTGTATCAGAAGTTAGTTTCAGATCAGTTTGCCATTTCTTTCTAACTGAATGCATATATGTAAATGTTCTATGAGACTTGGCAAAACTACACTTGCAAACAAAATCTGAAAACTATTGCAATCTGAAACAAACAACCAAACCATCAGCAAACTGAGTTTTTGTCTTCACGGTGAATGCATGACGACTGTTTGACAAAATACCAATATAACTGAGTGGGTAAATTAAGCGCAAAAAATTGGGTTGCAATTTGGGGTAGCATATACTACAGTAGGTTTATGTGTCCAATCTGCTTCAAGTCAGTTCAAGCATTCAAAATAATGGATTAAATGTTAAGCTATCCAATATAGTAGAATCAAGCCAGTTTGTGCCATATATTGGATTCATATATAGATGATATAATGGTGGATTAAGTGCCCAAATAATGCTATGGGGAGAATGGTTTCGTTGGCATTTTCTTTTTTCACTTCTATAACAACACAAAATAGAATAACAAATGAGGATAACCTCTCTTCAAATTTGCAAGGGAAGCTCCCCAATTTAATCTACTCTTACATCCAAAACAGTAAACAAATTTGCTTTCATCTTGAACAATTACGACACAGATTTCTAACTTGACGTAAAATTCAGCAGCATATTGACAATATAAAGTTTCCACAATCCATACTGCAGATCAATGCTTTCTAGATGAAATTGTGTGCTTTCTTGATCTGTAACTAATTATTTTTATGACTCCTTTATAGCTGATTATTATCTGATATTGGATCATGGTGTGTGATCCAAAATGTTGATTCAAAAAATTGCGCACAATCTAATTCAAAAAGCATTGATCTACAATATAAGCAAAGCTCTCTCTTTCTCCTCTCCTAAAGTGATCATTTCCCCCCTAATAATGTGCTCTTAGCACTTATTTATGAGCAAGGAAACCTAGCGACGCACCCCCGGCCTTTTTAGGCACATCATCGTTTTTGGAAGTTAACTCAGGGTAAAGATTACATTGCTGAATTTTGAAGGCAAACTATTTAGTAAAATAGCTTTAGCATCTCCATCATCCACTACAGCATTGACTTCTACTAGTTGTCGAAGAAGAGACCTCAAATTCTTCACGTGAAATGACATCGTGATTCTATCAGCCATCTTGAACTTGAATAGTTGAAGCTTTAAAGAGAATTTTGCATCAACTACTACTGCTCCTTATAGTGTATTCAGATTCTCCCAAATTTCCTAGATGAATTAGCCAAATTTACATGATGTAACTTTAGATCGAAGAGGGCAAGACCAATAACAGCTTTGGCTTTGATAAATAGGAGATATTCTCCATAGCAAGTCAAATTATGATATTGCTATCAAGATTCAATTGTGTAGTTTTTGAGTCAAACTTATTGACCCATGTTTCATGAGTAGTGATTCACAAAAACCCATCTCTCATGAGAATGAATGGTACACTTAGCACTTACTGCATCTAGATGATGCTCACAAAGGTGAAGCATTAGGCCTTCCTGGAAGGCCACCCATCCCAGTTTTACTCCAACTCAAATGAGCTTAACCATGGAGTTTCCCCCAAGTTTAAATCCACTTAGCTTGCTACCTCATTTGCAAATCCTTCAGCAAGTGTTGTATCTTATGAACCATTCGTTATAGAGCCCCTTTAGCTCATCAATTGATAAGTAGGAGATATTTTCCACAACAAGTCAAATAATGATATTGCTATCAAGATTCAGCTGTGTAGTTTCAAACTCATTGACCCATGTTTTATGAGTAGTGGTTCACAAGAACCCATCTCTCATGAGAATGAATGGTACACCTAGCACTCATTGCATCTAGGTGATGCTCATAGAGGTGAAACATTGGGCCTTCCCGGGAGGTCACCCATCCCAATACTACTCCAACTCAAATGCGCTTAACCATGGAGTTTCCCCCAAGGTTAAGCCGACTTATCTTGCTACCCATTTGCAAAACCTTCAATAAGTGTTGTGCCTTATGAATCATTCATTATAGAGCCCCTTTAACTCATCAATTGATAAATAGGAGATATTTTCCACAGCAAGTCAAATAAATGTGTAAATCTTTATTTGAAAAAACAATAAATCAACAATTTTGTTCTGTTTTCCAATCCTAGCCTGAGGTCAACACTCTATCTGATTACGAGTCATTCTTCAACATCATTTCTGATTACGAATCCTTCAGTAACCGACCTGGAAATTGAATCATACTTCCAATTGCTCCTATGAAAATGGCTCATCCCTTCAACAGCCCATCTGAATATGAATATGATTCCTCCAACCCATCTGAGTCTTGAGCCATTCCTTCTCCTTGATTTCTTTTGGTTGCCTTGTTTTTCGTGTAACTCCCCCCTGCTTTCCTCCCTTCTCTCTCTTTTTAGGTTGTTCCTTGGTCTGCATCTATCATTTTTTCTCCTTCAGCTCTCTATATCATCCTGATGATGGATCACGAAGTGTGATCCAAAACGTTGATGTAAAAACAAATTCTACGCAATCTAATCCAGAAGTTTTTTTTGTAATAAAACATTTGACTATTAAGTCATTCTCTCAAAGGCTATTCAAATATTGTGCCAATCCTTCAATCAAAACAAGTGTATTGAGGCATTCCTCCAATGAACCATCAGAGCATATGAATCATCTATTCAATGACTCATCTGATAACGACTTATTCCATCGAATAAGCAGCCTAAATATTTAATACTTCCAATGGTCATTTAACCCAATTCTCAGCTATAAATGATGATACCCTCACTACTAACTATTCTGGATAAACTTAGCCCTGACAATTATCCATTTCTTCAAAAACTAATCCGAGTATATTACACATTCCTTCAGTTTATACTTAGATGGTCCATCTCACAAGTATAGCTATTGCTGGCGACCCCTATCTCATAAATAGTCATTCGAAGTAACAACTCTCTCAATTATCAAGCTATTCATGATAACCCATCTCTTAAAGGCGGTAACGACAATAACCCATCTCTCATAAATAGTCATTCCTAATAACTTTTCTTATGTAAAAGAATTCACAATAACCAGGATCTTGTGCCCTTGAACGATTCACTCCACCGTGAAGTAGAGAAGAACCCACATTGAAACTAGCAAAATGAACCATTCCATAAATTGGGTACAGGTGTAAATAGAATAACAATGTGGGTAACTACATGGATAGGGAATTAATGTAACAACCACTAAAAAAGACTAAAGCATATATCCAACGCATACCATTAAGTTGCAACAACTCTTGCTGTACTCCTCCCCACACCATAGCACCCAACCTCCCATTTCCCACGGGCAATGCATCTGTCCAGTACTCAGCAGGCCTAAAAAAATCCACTTTCAAATCCTCCCCAGCACCCACCTCCTCCATTGCAGAGGAAGAAAACATAATGCTTCTCTCATCGCGAGGAACCACCACCCAATCTTCTTCACAGCTCCCGGTTTCGAATCCCACCTCTTTCCTGCACTGTTTCATCATTGCCCAAATATGTATTGGCTTGAATCTCGGAATTTTTTCTTAAAGGTCCTTGCCTGTGAGCAATCTTAATCCAGTAAGGACTGATGTGTTTTTTAAACATTGAGTGATTTTGTTAAGATGTAACGATTATGTAGAAATGTCAGAATCATCACATTTGCGTTGGAATGCGCACCGTTTTGAAAAGTATTTAAAATTCGATCATGTTTGGAGATTGTTTCGGCTTATGTCGCGGGATCTCTAGGTAGCTTATGATGTGCACCCCTTGATTTCTTAGTTTTTTATCCTGAACAACTGGTCAATAAAAGAGAAAACAAATCACGTGTTGTATGTCGGCGGAAATAGAATGAAGACACGGGATTCAAGATAATAATGCGTGAAATTTTATCCTGGTTTCCGGTTGATCCAGCTGTAGATAGGGAAGTTATTATCATCATTCATGTTTTCTCGTGTTGGCAGATATGGGGAATTATTGCAGAAGTAAACGATTAAGTAATTTTGAAATTTTAATTGTTTATTTATTTTATATTATGATTTAATAAGGGATATATTTTGTTCCCTCCCATCCATGTTGATTTACAGGGTAGCTCTCTGAGTGTTACATAGAGACAAAGGGGAAAGGATCCAGTAGTTGTGCACCCTAACTTCACGCTTCTCAAAATCCTACTTGGAAATTTCAAATCACTTTGATTTTTTTACAGCAGCTTACTTGGCAAGTCCCCTACTTATAACTAAGGTTTCAGGGCCACATCATCAAATATGATGCCACATCAGCATGCTTTTTGCCAAGGTGTCCAAAACAGCCCCAAAAAAAAGTGAGACCAATAGGCATGCAAAAGAGACCCCAATAGTTGTGCAGCTAACATGGCATCACCTGATTGGTTACTTTTTACAGTATTAGTACATTTCTTAACAACTATTGGTACATTTCCTAACAACTTTTGGTACATTTCCTAACAAAAATTGATATTTTTTGTTTCAAACAATAGGTTTTATTTGTTCAATTTTTGGAACAAAAGGTATCAACAACCCTCACAACAATTGGTACATATTCAACTACTGGGTCCTTTCCCCTACATAGTTTATTTCTTATGAGATTTGAATTTGTGTCTTTTTTTCAAGAACACAAAATCATTGAATGAATGTTTTTAAACACGTCCACGAGGCCAAGCAGCCTATGGGACCCATAGATAGCCAACGATGAAACTTGTATATCCAAAACCCAACACCTATATTTCCTTTTCTTTCTGCATCTTGGATCTTCTATTGTGTAACGTGGCCAAAAAATCTGCAACCCTTATTATCTTCTTTTCTTCGAACAAGTGACCCAGGTTGTTCCCTTTTAATTTCTCAATATAATTGATCAAGATGTCCTTGTAAGTTGAACATTCCATGGTGTAATGTCATTCTGTCTCATTCGCTTCTTAAGTGCAATATCTACACCTTCTATCTGCCCACTCCTCTTTAGGTATCATCCATCTTCCGGTCTCACATCTAAGTTGGTGCGAACTTGTTCTTATCTGAGCGATTAGCATTTTTTCTTTCCATTTTATTTTCATTCCTATGTAGGTCTTTTGTGTGTGGTCATATGTAGAGTTAAAATGTTTGACATAGTATTCTTTTTTCCATAGTATTCTTTTTTCCTCCCAAGTGGCCCTTTCCACATGATTTCTTTGAACTTTCCTTGCACACTTTTTTATTTCCCCGTTGTTATTTGGATATTCACTTATGCTAATACCCCACTTGCTCATCCATTTAACATTTTGTTTCATCCACGTGCTCTTTCTTCTATCTATTTTTTCACTAGCTGCCATTTTTGGCCAGCGATGGTTCTTCATGTTATCTAATCTTCTTAGATAGCTTAACAGTCAGAACATAGTTGACACTTCAACAGGGAAAGCCCCGACCTCCGCTAGGACAATCTCATATGGAACCGTAGATTTAATCTTGAGGCTATGTTTAAGTAAATGTATATGAATCTTAAGTAACAAATTCTTGTTTTGTGAAGTCTTGCCTCTTCAAAAAGCTCATTCAATATGTCTACCTTTGTCATTTTTAATTTCAATTTGAAAAACTGAAAATATTCTTCTTTTATCATGATTTTCTTATTGATATGCATGTGTATATTATCACAACTTTGAATGAAATATCATTTTTTACTTCAATTTGAAAAACTACTAAAAAAATTATGTTATTCTAATTTTTTTATTGAAATGCATGCCTACATTATCATGACAACTTTGAACTATATTGATGACAGACTCTTATGACTAATAAATGTTGTTTGTAAATTTCATGTTTGTGATAGTCCATCAAAACGACCAAAACATCATTGCTCCAAATTGGTTTCCAATCCATCACATTTGAAGTCTTCTTGAATACAATGATGGGTAGCAAGATTCAATGATCTTGATGCTTGAATTGTTCATATTATATTATGATTTAATAAGAAAGGGATATTTTTCTTAGTGTACTAAATTATGACATTTGTTTTAAGATTTAATTACATAATTTTTTATCAAATTTATGTCTTATATTTAATGAGTTGCGATTCATACAAAACCATATTTCATAAGAAAAGAATGGCTCACTTAGCACTCACTACAATTAAGTGATGTTCAAAGGAGTGAAATATTGGAATTTTTCAAGAGGTCATCCATTCAAATATTATTTTGACTTAAGTGCACTAAACCATGGAGTTTTCCCTCAAGATCAAGCACATTTGGTTAAGTGTACTAGAGTTAAAGTACTATTGGGAGAGGTGATCTACTAGAAGTCTCAATGTTTTATCTCTATGAGCATCACCTAGATGTAGTGAATGCTAAATGGACCATTCATTTGCACGAGAGATGGGCTTGTGCGACCCACAATCCATGAAATATGGGTCAATGAATTTGATTTAGGATGGGTGACCTTCTCGGAAGTCTCAATGCTTCATCTTTGTGAGCATCACCAAGATGCAATAAGCACTAAATGAACCATTCATTCTCATGAGAAATAAGCTTGTGTGAACCACTACTCATGAACTATGAATCAATGAGTTTGACTCAAAACTGTGCAATTGAATCCTAATATACATATCATATTATGATTTATTTTTTAAATATATTGTTAGTAGTGGATATATTTTTTGTGTGAGTATTTATGTTTAATGTTTAGGAATTTTTTAAAAATTTGAATTTATATAGAATTGTCGAAATTATATGAGATAATTTTGTAGGATATTATTTCTTGTATGAAAACAGAGAATGGTTTAGATTTTAAATTTATTAGTCTATATTTTCTTGACTTGAAATTTTGGAATTTTTTCAGTATCACTATTATATTTTCTTCTTATTGCAAAAGCTTTCATGCACCATCATACACATTGAACCCCTCTCTCAACTATCCACCATTACAGGAAATCATTTATTTTGTCCAAGTTTTATTTTATTTGTCATTTTCCCTACATTTGATAGATGATTAAAAAACACATTTACCTTAAATTTATATTATAAATGCACATTATTCTACAATGTAAATTCTAAATATATAATACAAATGTGCATTGATCTAAATAAAATATGATTTTTGTTTCATTGATATTACTTTAACATTGTTCAATCTATGTTGAAGACAAATTTTATCATATTTTTCTTAACAACAATATCTTGAAGAAAAAACCCATATCTTAACATCAATCATCTACATCAAATATTTTTTTTGTTTTATTATGAACTCCCTAATTCCTAATCCCAATCCTAAGATAAATCTATCTAAAACTTGAATATCTCTTTATTAGGTGTATATTTTATTAAGACCCCAATCTACAACGGCTCACAAATTTAGCATAGAATCCCATTTCTTTATAAGTATATTTAGGGGAAAGGACCCAATAGTTGAGCGCGTTCCAATTCTTGTGATAGAAGAAGTTGATTTAATACCCCAATACTTGTTGATTTAATGTCCAACCTTTGTATAACATTGCACCAATAGTTGTATGAAATATACCATTTGTTGTGAGAAGTAACCAATCATGTGATGCCACATCAACTGCACAAGTATTGGGGCCCTTTTGCACACCTATTGGTCTCACTTTGTTTTTTGGTTGTTTTGAACACCTTGGCAAAAACCATGCTGATGTGGCATCATATTTGATGATGTGGCCCTAAAACCTTAGTTATAAGCAGGGGACTTGCCAAGTAAGTTGCTGTAAAAAAATCGGAGTGATTTGAAATTTCCACGTAGGATTTTGAGAAGCGCAAAGTTAGGGTGCACAACTACTGGGTCCTTTCCCCTAGACTACTCTTGAAACCACCAACCAAATGTTTTAATAATCAGTCCAATTTTGTCTCTACCACTAAGCCTATACTTTTAATTAACCTATATTTTCAAATGGACTCCACAAGTCAAAAATATGGCATGAATATTTGTCTTATGTCATGGAAATAATTGAATGCCAATATTTTATTTAATCTAAACGTCTCTAATATATGACCGTTTTTCATTTTAGATTGTATTTTACTATCTTGAATTTTTTAAGATATTCATATGTTATATTTTTATAAAATTGTATATACATATTTTAAAATGACATACTTATATTTTGAAATATTTATATAAAAGATGTGGATATATTATATTTTGTCATTATTTTATTTACAAAATTATTATATTGTAATTAATATTAAATCATTATATTATGAAATTGTAATTAATATTAAATTATCATTTTATATGATTATATTATTATATTTTTTATATTTCTTTTAAACTCTTTACTAAATTTTTATATCAAAAAAAGAGTTACATCAGCAGGGTTGGAGACTCGAGCATGGCTCCAAGATTCCAACATTGAACCAAAATCTATTCAAAATTTAACAAAATTCTTTTGACAAAATTCTCCAAACAATGAGGGCCCAAACTAGACACATACTGCCCCCACTCGCCTGATATCATCTATACATAGCAAATCTAGAATATACTATTGACAAACTTTAATAGTATAAACATCAAACTAATAAAACTTTAGAGACATGTTGGGGCCTTCCCTTTATGCACAGGAGGCAGAGTGGGTTGTGTTCCCATGCATCCATGGCTCAAACCATGTTGTTCTGCAAATGTAGCATATGTTGAGTCCACATCAACTTCTAGCATTTCCTCACTAGAATCTTCGCTCCCCAAGCCATCCAGACCCTCCTCCCTCTTGTACGCATGAAGCCAATCATCATCACCATCTTCGATTGGAACCAAGCCAAGCTTTTTCTACAAGAAATCCACACTTCTTTTAATCATTGGCTTTCTAATATTGAAAGTATCCCCATCCCACACAGTCAAAATTGGCATTTTGGGGACCTCTTTCCCAACGTGCTTGACTACAAAGTAGTGAAAGGGATACGAGACCATGAGGTTTATGTCAACATTATGCATTACTAAGTCAAGTTCTCCCAGAAAAGAGCTATAAAATAGCTCTTTGCATAAGTCTTTCACACCCACTTTTGAAACTCCAACCATCAAAATGGTAGCCAGAAAACCCGTTGTGGTATCGATGTTGACTCTGTATCGATGGTTGGCAAACAAAATTTTGGGCCGAAGAATCCTCTTGAGTGCATGGAGAACCAGATTATCAAAATGTTTCACCACTTCCTTAAGTCATTTCTGGATGTGGGTCCTAGAAATGACATTTGTCTTTTGTCAACAACAAGCCTGATAGGGAAATTCACGAGACCAAGCTCTCAAAGCCTAGGGCAAGAATGTAGGGGGGAATATGGCTTAAGTTGTGTGAGTTATTGCTATATCTTGAGTAAAGTAAACAAAAAGTTCACCATTCATACCAAGTTTATTGGGATAAGAGATCGAAAAGAAACTAATACGGCAATTCAAGAATGTCATTCATGTCATCCTTACGCTAAGTAGAAAAAGCTTTTGTAATGATATCACCATGTGAGCTTACACCCCATCTGTCCTATAATAATGAAATACAGGTTGTCAAATGATGAGCCATTGCCGAAGAGATGTTAAATGATGTCATCTCTTAAATATTAGTTCGATGGATATACTTTTCTTTAATTACTCCCAATTGCCAAAAATATGATGTGGTCTTTTCATAAGTGTATGATGTCGACCACCCAACTGTTTTGTCATGACACTAACATGTAGCATAGATGCTTAGTTGGCAAACACCTAACCACCTCAGCCACCACCAACCCACAAGTCATCTAAAATATGCCTTCTAAGTCATCCAAACCATGGATGAAACTAAAAACTCCATTGAATCTTATTCATCAGAGCCAATTTTTCCTGACTTTGATCCCATCTACTCCTAGATTGGCCATTTGCTCAATGACTTTGTTAGCCTCTCGATATATATGATTAATTGTGTAGGCATTGAAGAATCTGAGAATTTTCTAATGCTTTGCCTAGCATTGCATTGAGTCTCCAGTTTGGGGTTTTCCAAACCCTATAGCTTTTATCACAATTGTAGAATCCCCTTCTATTTCAATCTTTGTTACAATCTCTAGATCTTTGCATAAGAGAAACTTTCTTATGTAAGCACCTTGAATTTGGTAATATTGTGTGTATCCTTCTCTAGTGGTTTTGCCATTTTAGCAACCACAAACTCATCCCATAAATGAATAATGAATCCTACCCCTAAAGCCCTGTGGTTGCCTCAAGAAGCACCATCAAAGTTGAGCTTAAACCAACCAGGTTTAGGTGGAGTCCACACACATGGATCTCTTCCTTGAATGCTTTCTGGTCCACCAATACCAAAGAAGGGTGGGATTTTCAAAACGTGTCATTTCCCTATGATTTTTCCATCCCAATTGGTGCACTGGACATCTTTTGGGGCGTGAGACTCTATTTTGTTGTTAATTACTTCCACTATAGTTGCTTCACTTTCATTGATAAATGCCTCCCACACCATCAACTTCCCTTGAAAGATTCTATGGTTTCTCTCCATCCATATTTCCCATAATAGTAGAGTGGGGCATGCAATCCAAAGACCACCAAATAGGTTGGTCTTATTCAACCTAGGCCAACACTTAAACAAACTCATTACATCATTGGGGAGTGTTGTGATCCAGCCTAACTTGGCACACAACCACTTCCAGCATCTTTGAGAGAATGGGTAGCTTAAAAAGATGTTGTTTACTATTTCCTCACCACCTTCACAAATAACACACCTAGAAGGACCTTCAAACCCAATTTTTCAAAACTATTTTGTAGTAAGGATTTGACCTTGGAGAGCTTCCCATGTGAAGATCCCAGCTTTGGGGAAACACATTTTACTCTAGCAAAGTTGAATTGGTATATCTCTATTTTGAAAATGTTGCTTCTTGATGATAGCATCATATCCATCCTTAGAGTTATAATTGCCCGATTTTGCTCCTACCCAAACTAATTTAGCTTTCCCATTTTGAAATGCAAGAGATCTATTACAGAGAATATCCTTCAATTGGGTTAAATCTGTTGAAATGTGGCGACTGATCAGAAAAGTACTGTACACTCAACACGTATCCTTGCCGGGGTTCGAGGCCGGGCAGGGGTTCGGGGGCGGGAGCCCCTGAGAAAAAAAAATTTGGGTATTTTTTTGATGAAAACTGACATTGTAATAAAACTCTAAAAAGGCCGACTTTGTTTTTGCCCTAAAAACGCATGTTATAAGTGGCTGGGATGCTTAAGGCATTGTAAGGTTGATGTACTGTTTTTGCTAGATAATAAGAAAGATTGGACGACTGTGTATGGTGGACGTAACCCATTCTGGGTGAACCACGTTAAATCTCTATGTTATCTATGTCCTGTTTTATTTCTTTATCTTTTGTATTTAAATCTGCATATAATTGTTAGTTCATATTTGCTTCGGATCTGCTTGAAACCCTAACAAAATCCTCCCCGTGAAATGACATATCATCACAAGGTTTCCACATCCAACCAATAGATAGGTCATCATTAGCAAAATCCGCATAATTTCTAACATATGGACCCCATTCATGCTCAAAGAAGTCTCTAATTCTATTAGTGTTCATGATTTTATCTACCATCGAATAACCTCCACAAGAATCCTTCCAAAATAAGTCATTGCGACCATCCACTATATTCCAAGAAATCTACTTAAAGATGATGTCTCTACATTTCATCATGAAGTTCTAGACTCTACATCCTTTTGGTGGAATTGAGGATCTAAAGATGTCATTGGGACTCATATCCTCTAAATACTTACTTTGTAGAATCTAAATGAGGTTCTTTATACATCTTCCAAACTAGTTTGGATCCTAAGGCCTTGTTCTGCCATAGTTGATTTCTCAGCCCCACACCTCCTGCTTACTTGGGTTTGCATATTTTATCCCATCCTATCAATGCCATTTTTTTCTTTTCTACCAATCTTTTCTAGTAAAATGTTCTTTTTTTTTGCACTAGTTTTGAATTAGCCCCAGCTGAAAGGGAGAGGCATGACATCAAATAAATGGATAGAGAAAACATGACAACCTTAAGCATAGTTACTCTACCAACACTTGATATCCATTTTATTTTCCATGATTCCATTCTCTTGTCCATCTTTTCTCTAATAGGATCCCAAATCTTAATGGATATGATCCCTTTATCCAATGGGAGTCCCAAGTAAGTGCAGGGTGGCTTGCCTTCTCTGAAGCCCAATGTATTTAAGTTGTCTCTCTCTACCCTTGGTTTGATATAAAAGAAGATCTATAATTTCTCCAAGTTGATCAATTGTCTGAATCCTTCAATTATTGCTTAAGGATATTCTTAAAAGTTCTACACATATTCTTGTTTATCCCCTACCCCAAAGAGCATAGTATCATTAGCAAACTGTTGATGAGATATGGGCAGAACAAAATTAGTGAGTTTAATGTCTCTAATCTATTTTATTTCTTGTGCCTACTTAATAGCTCTTCCCATAGCCTTTGCCATTATGATAAAGAGAAAGGGAGATATTGGATCCCTTTGTCTCGGTCCTTTGGAGGACTCAAAGAAAGCTTCAGGACAACCATTTACAAGAACTGAGAATCTTGGACTAGAGATGCAACAAAAAATCAAGTTGATCAATTGTCCGCAAAAACCAAATGCTTCCAAACATTTGCAAAGAAACCTCCAATCAACTTTGTCATAAGCTTTCTTAATATCAAGTTTAATCAGCATACTAGCTTGTTTATTATTTTGTATATAGTGAATAGCCTCTTGAGCTATAATTACTCCATCAAGAATAGACCTACCTAACACATAACCCATTTTCTCTTCTAAGATGATTGAAGGTAGAATCTTTTTCAGTCTATTGCTCAGGGTTTTTGCTATAATTTTGTATATGGTATTGCATAGGAAAATAGGTTTGAATTCATCCAAACTTATAGCCTTCTCTTGTTTTGGTATTAGTGTGATGAAGATATTATTGATCTCTCTCGAGAATCTTCCTGAATTTCTTGCAGCTTCCAAAGCCTCCACCAGATCATTCCCTAAAATGTGCTAGCACTTTTGAAAAAAACAAGTTGAGAACCCATCTAGGCTAGGGGCCCTGTTATGGTGCAACTGCTTAAGGGCCAATTTAATCTCCTCCAGCAATAATTTTTTTGTTAACATATTATTTTGATCCTCTGAGACCAATCTAGGAAGGATGTTCAACATAGATGATTGAGCAATGATGTTTGACCCTTCCCAATTATTTAAGATATTGTTGAAGTAAGCAACTAATTCCCTAGCAATATCACTTGATCCTTCAATGAAGCTCCCATCTCCAAGCCTTAGCTAAATGATTCTATTAATATTTCTTCTCTTCTTTCTACTATTGTGTAATAATTTTGAGTTCTTATCACCTTTGGCCAACCACATTTCTTTGGATTTTTGTCTCTAGAAGATTTCCTCCTTACCCAACACTCCTTCATACTCATTTAGAAGTTCTTTTTCCTTTACGAATTTGTCCTAGTCCTTACAGGATTGAATAAACTCCTCGTTTAGCTTCTCCATAGCTTCTTCTATATTGTTTTTTATTGAAAATATGTTTTTGAAGTGCTCTCAATTCCATTTCAAAAGTTTTTGCTTGATCGATTTCATCTTGGATACAAAGTAGAATAGCCTAGAGCCTTCAAAGTGATCCCCCTTCCACCAAATTTCAATCAATTTGAAGAATTTTATGTCCTTCATCCACATTTTTTCAAACTTGAAGGGACTATTTTATGGTTTCTTATCCCCAATTATAAGCAATTGAATGGTGAAATGATCTAACCCAAGGGTAGTCGGAATGGAAGATTTGAACACAAAGGGGAAGGTAGTTAGGCCCCCCTTGAAGAGAAACCTGTCCAATTTCTCAGTAATGTGACTAAACCCCATTCTTCTATTGTTCCGAGTATATAAACCATTCCTTGTTGCAATTCTAGTAGATTATTCCTATTAAGCCAATGTCTAAAATTAATCTAGGCCTGTGACTCCCTTTGAATCCCACCTCTTTTCTCTAATAGGTGTAGGATGGCATTTAAATCTCCACCAAAGATTGTATGTGAAAATGGGGAGTGGAGCATGAAATTGACTAACTCTCCACACGACTCATGTTTCTTTTTGTTGGCTACGGGTTCATAGGCATTGATCACCACAAAGATCATATTATTGCTAACACTCTCAATCACACCTCCCATCCAATGATGCCCTGCAACAAGAATTTTGAAGGATACTCTTCCCAGATTCCAGAGGATGACCAAACCCCTAGAGGCACCATCTTCTCAAACCACTTCAACTTCTCAAATTCCTAACCTTTTTTAGAAAGTTGTCATTTCTTCTTTGGTCATTTTAGTCTCTTGTAGTAATATTATATCTAGTTTTTCTAGAGAGATTCCATGCTTGACCAAGCATTATTTGTTAGGGACTTTTAGGCCCCTAACATTCCATGTTAGGAGAATCGTGGTTCCTAGGGAAGGATCTTCCCCTTCCCTACATTCAATAAGGTGGTAATCTTAGCTTGATTTGTTGTTGCTACATCCAAAGCTTTGAGTGCTATGAGAGGTTTTCTTCCTCTCATTTTCCTAGAAGATTCTCCACAATTTGGTTTGTCTCTATTTGGACAATTTTGACATATACCAAGTTACTCAAATTTCCTTTATACCCTTCCTCTATCTCCTTGTCAGTTTATTCTCTAAATAGCAACACTTGCTCTACTTCTTCTGCTTCTTCTAATTTCAGTATCTTTTGAATCAGCCCCTATTTTTCTCTCTGTGTTTCCTCATCCTTCTTATCTCGTGGTTGAGACAAATTGAGGAAGTCACACACTACTTCTAGTTCCATAGGGATTGGGATTTCTTCCCTTGTATTCTTTCCCACCACCTTAGTTTGAGTCTACCCTCTCTATTTAGGACTGGGGACTGCCTTGGAGGCATTTGTTAGGTCGAATTCTAGTCCTTTTTTAATTTTTATTTATTTTTAATTTGATAAGGGCTAAGGGATCCCAAATGATTAACCTCCAAAATATCCTCCTCGGGGTGCACTGGATTAGCTATTTCTGGAGGTCTCATAGTTTGGTTAATGCTCTTATCTACTACCATTGAAGGGTCAATCACTACTAATTGTGATTTCGCCTCAGTATCTTCAAGCAATTGTGTTAAGTCTTCTTGGCTGG
The DNA here is from genome assembly GCF_030272615.1 of Cryptomeria japonica. Classification (NCBI taxonomy): domain Eukaryota; kingdom Viridiplantae; phylum Streptophyta; class Pinopsida; order Cupressales; family Cupressaceae; genus Cryptomeria; species Cryptomeria japonica. Next base: position 591,752,357 of record NC_081413.1, on the reverse strand, counting down.
CTACCAAAACCTCCTTCAATTGGGACTTACTAGGGCAATGGTGAGTCTTGATGATTTTCTTCCTTCTTAATCAAATTAAGTGACGCTTCATGAACCTTATTGGTATCTATCATGATTTCACCTTCCTCTAAGGTTTCAACCACTTCATCCAAAAAAAATTAATGACTATTTAGTTGTGGGCTCTTGTTATCCCTTGAATCCTCATGCAGATCCTTCATTTGATCGGGCATTTTTTTCCACCGCATGACTCTTCGAATTGCTTGAAACCAAATGTTTGTGTAATACACATCTACCCCGACATTGTTGCTTATCCAAATCTACCCTTTGAACCCATTTCCTATCTGTTGTAAATATTTTCAAGTCATCTAGTGTTCCTCCGTTGTATGAGAATTCCACGGGTATGCGAGGTTTTAAATGCCCTTTATCATTTAAAAAAGAAATCCTCCACACCCAAAAAATTGCCTAGGATATCCCCTATTTCAATTAAGGCCTCTATAGACCAATATTCAACAAGTAAACTATCTAGTAAAATCCAAACTAGTTTTGTTTTGAATTTGCATTCTCACGGATTAAAGTTAGGGATCCAATTTGTTTTAAGGAGTTCATGGTTTTCGAAAAAGAGAGGATCTCTTTCCATGATTTCTTTTTTTAAATCCTTATCTTTGCATTCTACAAAGAAGAAATCATTGGATAGGGGCAGAATACTCACTCGATTTTCAAAATAATTTAACCACCAATGGATAATATCCTCCAATAAATCTAGTCCCCCACTCCATTTTTTTAATAAAGCCTCTTTCCTTGTATCTTTCCATGATCACACTTAAGTTTGTCTTTCTAAATGTCATTATCACGATCCCTCTTCAGCTTGAGTTCTTTCCCTGATTCTTGTGCAAGATAATTCTTATACCTAGACTATCCTCTCCAATTTTTCTTTTGAAACTGGGATGGTCGCCATATATTCGGTCTTGTAGATTTCTCATTTCTTCTCAATTTGTTCATTATTCTACTCACATTTAGAGTGAGCGCATCAAAAGCAAGGATTTTCGGAGGAGGAATACCCCATTTGTCTATATTTAGATGCTTCTCCCCCACCCTAGAGGCCTATTTGGATTGCAAGTCTTTTGTATTGCTGCGAGATTTCCCACTGTCCAATTTTCCTGCTCCTTTCCAAGGTTTACTTGTGTGATTCCTATTAGTGTGTATCTTATTCTGCCAATTGTTGGAAGTGTTTGTCCTTGGAATATTTTTATGCCAAAACTGCCTATACTGACCTTTCCTAAGTCCACTCCTATTTAATATGCTCACAATTTGGTTATTCCTTCTTTGTTCTCTCCTCTGAGGTTTCCACCCAAACATTTGTTGTTATGGCTGTCTTTTTTAGTCGATCTATATTGCCTTGATTTTGATTATGTTAATGCCTTTGGTTCCCTCCTCGTCATGGATCAACAAAACCTTGTTTCGATAAGCATATACCCACACATTGACCACCTTCGAAAACCTACTATGCAATATGTCCATGCTCCTTTGGTCTCCATCCTAGAATAGCTTCCTCCCTAGGGTGTTCACCATCTTCGACGTATGCCCATTCCAAATTGCTTGCTTTTCTTCGGTCTGCATCACCTCCACTCACCATTTTTTAAATTACCATATGATTGGGACAATGTTGAATCACATGAAAAATTATATTTATTTTCAAAAAAAAAAACTAAATTATTATTATTATATTTTATATTTTTATTAAACTCTTTACAAAAGAAAAAAAGTATAGACTAAATTATTTTATATTGCATTTGCCTACAATTCAAATGTCAAACTACAACTTACTAGTTTCTGACGCCACTACCAAAAACACAATCTACTTTACTATTTGAAGATAACAGACAACTCGCCCCACAAAATGAAGTACAAAAAATGTTGCAATAATAAAGACCTTAATCTTCAAGCCAACCCAATTGGTTGTGTTGTTGACAAATTATTCCCCTTGGAGGATCTCAAAGTCATTCGATGTTGTATGTTGTGTTTCCTACTTTTCCCTTTTGTCCACCCTTGACCATCTGCATTATTGCCACACTCACCTACATCATTTACCACTTCCCCCAATACCTCAAAATTCTCTTGCACAAGAGAGCCTTCTCGCACTGAGCTCTTCACAAAAAGAGCCCCTTGCTCAATTGGGCAATCCCGCATAGTGGGTTGGCCTAAAAGAATGTCTAGCAAAGGTGAAGGATGAGCACAAGAAGGAGAGGATTCCATATTGTCTTTTGGAGAGGCTTGAGAGTGATCAGAATCCTTAAGGGTATTGGGATGAATAACATAGTGTTGATCTTCAACTCCAATCCGCCATGCTGGTTTGCCAGTAGCCTAAGACCCCAAATCTTGTTGCTTCTAACATTGGGAAGAAGAGTATTGTGTCAAAAAGAATTTCTTGCATCTAAAAGCTATCATATCATAATCAACAAGTTGCTTCCAACAGTTATTTCTCACCTTAAGTGATATTTCGGCGGTAAGGCCTTTGGCAATATCCATTTCAACACAAATTTGAGCATATGTTGAATTTTGGTAGTTGATTGTCTCTTTGGAAAGACAATGATACCTTCCTAGGCCATTCCCAATTGCCCTCAAATAATCAAGTTCCCAAAACCTTATGGGAAGATACAACAGGCTCACCCACAAAAAGGCAATGGTGAAAAAAATTATGCATGGGTCAAAATTAGGGAACTAGGGTTTCATACACACGAAATCTCCTCCTTGGAAGTTCCAAGGGCCACATTCCTGTTATCACTAAAGTTTGCACCCTTTGCTAAGCTATCAACTTAGCAACCTTGTGATACGTGGGAACATTATCAGGTTGTGGGTAACCTGCAATGAGAATCAACCTCCAGAGCAAGCTGGTTCTTATGGATACTTCACCTAAACTAACTTTTGTAGAGGAAAGGGTAAGGAAGAAACATAAAATGAAGACCTACTTCCTAAGGTGATGCACCAAAATGATGATTTGAAACTTACACAACTAACTAACACACAATAAAACTAGTAACAAAAGGCTTTTCCTGCACAACTCAGGGATTCATAATCTTTGCATCAACAATTTATAAGGCTATAATATTCACAATCCTAGTACCAGAAAGATTCTTTCTCATAATTTGAAACTGGTTATATCACTAGCACAACTTATAACATGCAACTATGTATGTATTTGTGCATAAAGGTGCTGATATGAGACACAATTACAAGGATGAGATACTTCACATGAAATTGCATCAGTCACCAAGCACACAATATCGGAAATATGAGATGGTCAAAACTGCTCTATCACTGTCAAAAGGTGTTACAATGTAGTATAAATCTCTCAAACTGAGTTACAAACTTATCACTTCTGCAAAAGAACTCTAAAAAATTACAAGTAGCAAGAAATGACTAGCAAGAACTAACTTCAAAAGTGAAGTTTGAACATATTTAAGCTTAATCCCAACAGTTGCATGAAAGTAGGAATCCAACCTCCTTTTTGGTTGAATGCAACTAAAAACCCTATTTTTAAGCCTCCAAAATGAAGAAAAGGTCAACCTTGACCACTTCCACCATAAAGGCTTTCAAAAATGCATTAATATCCCCAAACTAACTCCAAGACAACCCCTATATACCCTCCACATGTTTGCCAACTATTTCAACCTCCCTATATACTTGCCCATTTCTCATAAATTGTTCAACTCCATCCCTTGACCCAAAAGTAAAAGTAAAGGCAAATACCATAATTTTACACCACGTCTCTTCACTTAAGTAAAGTGACTCAAATTATTTTTTTGCAAGTATTTTGCAACTTGTGCAAATAAAATTTTCATGGGGCATTAGTTAAAGAAGATGAATTAATAATAAAAGAGGTGAAAATGCCTAAGTTGCTTGAACACTTAGGGTAAATAAAAACCCTAAATCAAACAAGGCCACACATTTGTATTCAATGCTTTTTCATTCTACTTTGTTGTTGTTCCTTGGTGTTGCCACTCTTGGATATTTGCAGGGTTTCTTTGGAGTTTGAAGGGGGGTTGAATGCAACATTCAAGCCGCCAATGGTAAGTTTTATGTCTGAGAAAAACAAAGCTTTCTTGAACTCCATCATGGTGACAAATATCAGTCACATAATCATTATAGTCTGTATGTTTCTTGCTCAACTCAAGCTCCATTTTGAGCTTGAAACAACAATGATATGAATACTTCCCTATGTATTTTTGTTTCATAGTATACTGCGCCTTAGATGTTCAATCTTTGAACTCTATTCTTGTCACAATTTATCACATCTAGGGGCTTTGACAATGATAAGGGCTTGGATTTAGACCGATTTTTGCTCACTACTTATCATATTTACATTGCATTCACTATCAAAACAATAAATGTCTCTTTTTTATGAACCTCATGAATGTTTATGAGATTGTTTAAGCTTGACACCTTATAAAGGTTGCAACAACTTTACTTTCCTTATTATTCTGAGGCTTCATGACTCTTTGTGATTGCAAGAATGTTATGTATCAATTACATATTTTCATTTCAATATGTTGTTTCTCAATCAAAACTCATGTAACAAGCATTTTTAATGAAGTTTTGATGATTATAGATTATTTCCCTCATGCTTCACATAAAATTATAGATTGTTTGATCATTGTTTCAATCGGTACCAACATGTTATTATGTCACAGGATCATTGACAGTGTTATCTGTTCTAAACTATTCTTGAGATTCTCAAATACTTTGACAGTCAATCAAAGATTGCAATGATTGCTCTCATGAAACTTTTCTTGGATTGTTCTCCTTTCATAGTTGTGTACATGACATCTCTTGTGATTTCATATCTTGCTCATAAGGTTCTATAACTGGGAAAGCTCAATATGTGCCTTAAGTGATCACACCTGGTATTGTATGTGATTGCTTCTTTGCTATCTTAATGTCTTTAAAAAAAAAATCAATATGTGTTCATAGTTTATCATTGTCTATATCATTATCATTTGTGAGTATCATTGTTTGGTCTTTCATATGTCAGTGTGGTTCCATTGAACAGAAGCTTGTTATTTATAACAATGGTCTCATTAGCTCACTATTATGAAAAATGAGTTTCCTCTTGATTGAGCTACCATGGCACAAGAGAGACCCTTAGCTCTGTTAAAAACACAAGATGGCAACATGATGGGCCAACCCTTGTGGGAGCCTCATTTTACTCCACATGTTGTGATATTTGACATATCAGTGTAAACTGTAAACTATTCCAATAAGGAATATCATACTTGTACTTGCACAATGAACAAACATGTTAGATAAAATAATGAAGTTTAGATTTTAATGGATATTGATGATGATTTCTCTACTTTTCTCTCTGATACATGTGATGATTCTATAATTGATTTGATGCCTTATGAAAGCAATTATGCATTTGTTGATATTACATATAAAATGATTAGGCATCTCAAGATCTAACACTTATTTCTTTCATCACTTACAGATACATCTGGGTAGCAAAGCAGAAGGAGCATGGAGATATGCAACAATTCAGCCTTAGGGATTTGTCATTCAGGCAATGACAAATCCCTACTCCTTTTATATGCTTTCTATTGTAGATGTATAGTTTTCTTTTATAATACATTGACTCAATTACTCCCACGGCTTGTGTGGGACACTATACATTTGACATTTATGAATAAAGAAAACATTTTATGCAAAGTTGTGTAATCTTCTTTTACTATGACAACATTTGCACTGAATCTGAGATGCATTTGATTACATATCTTGTATGAACACTTAGCATGATTAGATATGTACCTTTCATTTTTAGTTGTATTCCTTTCCAACTCTACCTGATTGAGTTGAAAGCAAAATTAGGTAACAATTCCATCACCAACTCCTTATCTTTCTGAGAATCAAACTCTAGGATGAAGAACCCTTTGGCACAGGGGTAAATATTGATCTCCCCTTCCATATATTCTTTCCATTTCTTTGTGACCCATGCATATAGATTGCATAACTTTAACCACATCTTGGTGAATTGACAAATCAAGGCATGATCCTTTAGAATTTCTTCCCAATCCATGACCAAACCATCGAAGCAAACTTCAAGAGTAGTTGAAGAATGATGTACAGGGAGATGTGAGCTCTACTTAAAGGCGACACTAGATTTAGGGTTTGCATTTGAAGAGCCCCCAAAACCCACATTCGACGGATTTATCCTAGTCCTCAGAGCCTCTTTGAATTTCTTTATTGGGCACTAGCTAGGGTTTGGCAAAGTCAAAGGATTTGGGTGTCAAAAATATTTGTGGGCAGACTTGGTTTCACCCATCCTAGAGTATGCAACACGCATATGTGTCCCAAGTTGAACCTTGAGCGACCGTGTTCCATATCACTAGGCATCTTTGCTTGTAGTACGAAAATAACAAGTTGGGGAGAAGCGTAGGGTAGAGGCAAAGCACACCATTGCAAAAGCTAATTATAGACTAATTTATTATTATAATATTATCATATCATTATATTTTTTATTTAATATTTATTCTTATCCTTATCCTTGAGAAATAAGTAGATTTTATTTACGAATACTTTCAATCCCAATGTTCCCATGCTCCCATTGTAATGCATAATAATTAATTATTCATAAAAATTATATATATATATATATATATATATATATAAAATTGTTTATAATTTTTTAGAATATTTTTAATATGGATTTTTAGGATAATTTCTAATTTGAATTTAGAAACTTGTTTTAAAGGTAAAATTATATAGAAGTTTATGTTAGATTATTATATTTTTTATTGTTTATTGACATTTTAAAGAATTATGATTCATATTCAAAGTTAATTTAAATTTGATATAATAATATATTTTAAAATAATAAATAAACTATTTACATAGCTTTATTAAAATAGAAATTTATATTTTTTGTATTTAATATGTATGATTGATAAAATCAAAAAATATTTAAATATAAATTTTATTTAAATTCTTCAGAAATTGAATCTTTTTTGACAATTTATATTTTTCTTAAAACCTCAAAGGAAATGTTACAACCCCCTTGTGATACTGAGAATGTTTTCATACTTGCTTAGTAATCTTGTGGTGGATATGTGATTGGATGTGGAATTGCATGAGATAGATGTTTTCATTAAAGTTTTCATGAAGAGAATGTTTAATTCTTATGAACAATAAATGTTATTAATGTTTTGATGTTTATTACAATAGAGATGGTTATATGAATGGTCTAACTACAATTGTGAATCCAAGTTGGATACAGGGTACATTACCGCCCTCCGAGAGGAGATGAAGAGCACCACTAAAGAGAGGGTTGCAAACACGAGAACATGCAAGGTTGTAATTTGAGCCATCACATACTCATGTTGAGATGAGTTGTCCTTGTTGAACCCTTGGTTGGTTACCAATTGCCATGTCAGGTAAGTGTCAATGTCTACATTGCCCTGATATATAGACCTATACCTAGCGTTGGTCGCTCTATCTATTGACTAGGTCATCACCCTCTATGACATACTTTTGTTTAAACCATATTATCATCTTATATGGGTTCCTTATTTGTCATTGCCTTTGTTTAACTATATTGAGATGGATATCAATTTTAATTATTTTTAGACTAGTATAGAGACAAGTTCTTGATTTTTATGGTTCAAATACACATAGACACCATTGTTTAGCTATTTCATCATACATTTGATTCGTTCACATGGTCACCATATCACTATTATTTGGTTGAGTTCATATTGCATTAGCAAATAGGGTCTATAATTTGCATCCTTTGTATGTTTTGAAAGAAAATGTCCTTAAAATAATTATGGATTCCAAACAAACTTTTCACAATTGTCACACTTGCCCAAGTCTTTTGTCACTATCACTCTAAACTGCTGCCAATACTGAGGTTCAAACTAATCAATTGCTACTACTATTGTTCAAACCAAGAAATACATATATCCATTACACAATTCACACAACACTGAAAAACAATAAAATATTCACAATTAAACTATTTGTATTTAATATTATATACAAAGAAAACGTAAAAATGCAACATTGCTCTTCCAACATTCGACAGAAACTACATTGCTCTACAACCTTTATTATTTAAACTTAGATTGACATATAATGTAATTGATCATATTACTTCATCACTATGAATGTAAATAGATATATAATTATGTATTGTGTGTATACATTTACTCACATGTTTAAGCATATAACATTATTTAAGAAGTCATTCAGAAAAGTAAACCATTCCTAGAAAGTTGACAGTTTTCTTTTGAACTAAGACTCAGAATATATATATATATATATATATATATATATATATTCTGAGTCTTAGTTCAAAAGAAAACTGTCAACTTTCTAGGAATGGTTTACTTTTCTGAATGACTTCTTAAATAATGTCGTAGCAAGTAAGACTTAAATGAGGCAATAAGTCAGTGGAAAATAAAGATAACAAAGAATAGCGATATTTAGCCGATATGTTTTACTTGGTGGGGATACTCACGAGTTTCTCACGAGTTTCTCCTCATGTCTTGGGGATACTCACGAGTTTCTCCTCATGTCTTACGTTGGCGTTATCAGAATTTGGTTAGAAAAATCAGTGCCATTAAAAATTCTGTTGTCTGCTACAAAACCAAGTGTCTTGTTTTTAGTATAAAAGTACCCAACGAAGGAGAAGACAGACCATAATTGAGTAACAGAGCATGCCCACTATGCTTCATTACTGCCCCACCATTTCTGGCTAACAATATGGGTAGCCCTGGCGTTTCAAAGCTCTCTGTAAGGAGAAAATATCACACAAACACAAATTGGAAGAATCGATTTTGCCAATGAATTACTTCAATTCCTCGTTTTTGTGTCTGCCTCATATGCTCACACTCAGAGCATCTTGAAGGGAAATAGGGCATTCCAGAAAGCCATCTGAGATCAGTATGGACTTCCAGTATTATGTATTTTCTTCAATAAAAATTACAACACGTTGATACAAATACATACTATTATGTCATAAAAGCAGAAACAAACATAGTTGATTTTCTACGATTAAAACTTTAGAAGAAAGTGATTGCAATTTACAGATCTAAAAAAATTTCAGCAGCATTATGACATACAGATTTAATACTTTAGAATCATGAAACAAGAAGAATGAGATAGAAGAGAGAACACAAATATATGTGGGGAAAACCCTTTCAAGTAAAAAACCCCCCTCTCCAAAACATCGAACCAATGTATTATTGAGCAATAAGTTACAACTGTAAGTTACAATATATTTACATTCTCTAAGCCTTTACATGGAGATTTACATCTTGTTCCATCCTAGATAAAATCTGACAGCATAATCCTCTAATAATGAACTCCTCTCCTCTCTTAAATCAGCTAAGGCATCAACATATAAATAGAGCTCATTACAAAGAGTTAGGTGTCAATGGTTTCGAAAACCATCTTCAACACTTAAGAAGAAAGTTGTGTCATAAACAATATCTTGCTAATCCCATGATACGTTGCTTATAGCAACTTCCAAGGCAACAACACTTATCTCATCCATAACGGTCATCTTGCCAAATACAATGTAAAGACAACATAGAATTTACTATGACCAAGAATAGGAACCTTCCTTACCTCACACCACTTGTACAAGTGAACTCCACCATAAATGTCAGTAGCTAAAATACAACTCCAATACATAATAGAAGCTGAAAATGAAGACCTTTAGTCAACACAGGAAAATACCAAATCAATTTTCACTCCAACATAGCATCTTCCAAGTGGGTACCAACTTCTTAGAAAATAAAGAATATTCTATTTTATCACTTCCGATGAAGGATGGCACCTCACCAAGAGTTCCCACAAAGTGAATGACAACTTAGGAAGTTTATATATTAGAATAAATCAATTAGACAACAATTAATTAATTTGATATGTTAGAATTTTAAGATTGAGACACCTTAATCCCAACACATCTGAACTTCCAAAACAACTTATTCTAGAAAAGACAGTCATCCATAGTATTGCTCGAAAGTGAGAAAAGTTTTTCTCAGTGTGACCTTCCATACATCCCATGTCACACATACCACTACTCCCACCATGCGTTTACCCCTCTAACGCTGAATACCAAGACCACAAGGACAAAGGATTTCATAATATAAATCACATAGATGATCCTGTCTTTGCAAGTTTGAAAGGTGTTAATTTGTACCCAAATTTATCAATCAGAAAACTCGGAAATATTTTGTTTGTAATCTTTGGGCTTATCTTTAGTTGAAATAGATGGATTCCTTCATCTTTACCCTACAACGAGTATAAAGAATAGCATATAAAATTGAGGAGTTGTTTTTAAAGTTTCATCCCACATTTTTAGCTCAGAATGAGAATAAAGAAGAGCATTCAATGCAGACATCCGGATGCTTTGGTGCTGGAACCTTTTATTGATTTCGAATCAACTAAATAATGATGGGTTAAAGACTTTAAGGCACATTAATTCTAGGTCTAACTGGACACAGAGATAGACTTGACTAGACTGAAATAGAATCCAAATTTGCCTTATTATATCTCTTAAAATTTTGACCTGTTATGAGGCAAAGCTTACGTAAGGAAGTACTAAGTTTTTTTATATACAAAGGAAAAAAATCCATTGTCAATTTTGGGTATAATGATATTTCTAAATGGTTTTATGTTTATGTTTTGTGGCGACATCTACCCTCTTTCCATTTAGAGGCTTGATGAATTTAGTGTTTAGCATCAAAAGGACAAGTCGTAAGGTTATGGTATAGTTATAGTCCATGTCGAAAATTTTGATTCTATTTCTACAAGTTTCATGTTGTGAAATCTAAAACATATTTGAAACTCACTGCATCTCTTATATGGTGTTCAAATCATTCTTGCAGATGTAAATTTTGGAGCTTAAAGACCGCGATTAGGACAATGGCCATGCCAAAAATATAAAGATGTACACAATTAATAAATAAAATTATTTTTGCACATTTAATTTCAATATAAAAACATGTTTTTACAAATATTTGTTTAAGAAGGTCATTTTGGTAGAGGTCATTCTTTCTAGAATATCATCAACCAATTATTTAAAAGGGCATTGAAAATTGTTCAAAACTCTTATAGAAGGATTGGCAAGGTAGAGTTAGTCAAATTATAATTTCTTAGCAAATGAAAGATGTTGAGTCCATTTCAACATTTCATACATGAGCTAGTATTTTAACAAATCAATTGAAAATTAATGATAAAATTATTAAAGATCAAAACAGTGTTGAAAAAATTATCATCAATTTGCTCATAAGAGTTGACCCCATAGTAATTGTAGTAGAGAAGGTTATAGATTTTTCACAAATGATAATGGATGAATTGATGGGTTTACTTCAAACCAATGAGTAGTAGTTGAATAGGTCCATCTCTTCTTTTTTAAAGAAAGCATTCAAAATCTAAATTAAACTTTCATAAAAGGGATTTATTTGATAATCAATAGTACCAAGCAATTTTTTAGTTCAAAATGAATGTTGTTATTTTTTCACTAATAATTTGAGTAACACTAAATAGTATCATGTGATTGATGTTGTAGTAATAAGTGAATGCCAGAGCTAATCAACTTAGTAGGGGAAGAGTTATGATTAGGTTTGTCTTTCAAATAAGATAAGGGTTAGGATGCAATTACAGTTAGAATTTATTTAAAGTTAGAGTCTTGGTTCAATGAGAAGGCTTTAAAAACTTTCAAGCAAATGCAATTGGTAGGTGTGAACTTGAATTGTACAACCTTTACAAGCATCCTCCTACTTGTACCAAAATTCTAAGATTCAACTAGTATTTTTGCTTAATATATATTGTGTGCCAAAATAGATATAATATTTGATTAATTCTACGAGTATTCTTGCCTACAAATGGAAGTAGGTCTAGATCCATCACCTCAATAATAATGGTTTTTTTCAGACTATCAATTCTTTTAGAAATTTTAATGAATCATTTTTTATTCTACTGAGTGTAAAGTTGTACCTTATGTTAGCAGTAGTTTTCCCATAAATCTAGTCATTGAGTATTTGTTGGTTGGCTATTTTATTTGATTTTTATATTGTGACACTCTACTAAGTTATTGTATGTACTTTGGTTAAAGAAGTAATTATAATTTTATTATGATTTTTTACTCTCCAAAATATTATTTAAAGCATATTTTACTATTGGCATAACCCTCGCACCTTGTTTTGGCACAAGTGCTAGTTATTTATTTATATACGTTCTGCATTATAAATAAATGACAACATGCATAAAGCCGAGTTGATTTGAGCCAGACTATATTCTTTTTCCATATGTTTGGAAACCATGTCTTTCTTCCTCCAAGTGTTTCCCATAATTAATATTTAAAAGACTTTTATGAGCCTACTCCTTGTCTAGATAACAATGATTGCAAATGAATCTTAATGGACAATTATCTCTTATCAAACAATAAAGCTCATAGAGAACCTTATCAACTTGATAAGAATAATATAAGAAAGAGATGTCTATGGGTAGCTAATGCAGAACCCAATTTTAAACATAAAACAGTCTTACATAATATGGAAGATAGGGCTCTATTTATTTTCCTTGAGTTAATAGTACTCAAGAAACCATAATAATTTTACAAGAAAAGAAGACAAAATCATGTTAGTTCAGAAATTCAATTTAAAGATTGGGATGTGTCACATGCAAAAGAAAAGAAATGTAATATAACACTGTTTTAAGATATATCACTAAAAACATGTTATTTCTCTTTACTCGAGTAGGAGTTCTAACATTATTAAACATATACCAATCTAATAGGAGAGGGGAGCCAATACATGCACACCCTAACTTCGAGGGTCCACATGGAGTGCCACATGAACCTCCAACCCAATTTTTTTTTGCCGTCCACGTAGATTGCCAAGTGGGCTAACATAACACATAATATTTTAAATTTTTTGGCATGTTTGCCTTGTATTTAATGATGATTTGTCCAAGGTGCCAAACTTTTTCCATTTTGGTGCGGCAACCAAAACCTGCCATGTCCCAACCTGTCAATGTGTGTGATTTTCCCCTCAAAATGGACATCGTGGCCACGTGACATTCCATCACATGGCCACCCTCATATCCCACTTGTTCACATTTACTAACTGTCGTCACCCTACACTCTTCTTTGCAGTCGCAAAAAAACATTCAATGCTCTCGACTCCTTGCCGTACATACATACATACATATACATATACATATACATATACATATACATATACATACACACACACATACATATATGTGTGTGTGTGTGTACATACACACACACACACATACATATATGTGTGTGTGTGTGTACATACATACATATGTATATGTATATGTATTTGCTTGGATTTTTAAGCCCTTGTTTTACATCTTCATGCTTTATTAAATACTTTCTTAAACCCTTCCTTACTATTCTACATCCTTATTGCTTTACGATCTTAGTTTGTAGAACCCCCATTGCCTTACTATTTCACACACACACACACACACACACACACACACACACACACACACACACACACACACACACACACACACACACACACACACACACACACACACACACACACACACACACACACACACACACACACACACACACACACACATGTATCTATATATGTGTATGTGTATGCATACATAGATACGCGCGCACGCGTGTGTGTGTGTGTGCATGTGTGTGTGTGTGTGTGCGCGCGCGCGCGCGTGTGTGTGTGTGTGTGTGTGTGTGTGTGTGTGTGTTTAGTATTTAGATTTGTGAACATATAAAAAATAACTTACTATAATAGTTATGTAAGTTTGTAGCAGTTGACAGCCTATATGTCCACACCCTATCTTCAAATGTTTGCAATACAATATCTTCGAAGAGTCTTCTTTACAATGCCATTTGTCAGTTGTAATATGATGATTTAGTCAAGGTGTCAACAATAATTTTCCAATTTGGCACACACCCATATGTATACTATTGTAGGGCCAATGTATACATGCAAACATACATATACTTATTTGAACAAGCACCCACAAAATTAAAGAACATTATAGTTACAGATTACAAGAAACATTCAAACCTTTTATATATATATATGCACATATGTATATACATATACCTATGAATATGTATTGGGAGCATACATTGACAGAAACGATGCAAGGAAGAGAGTCAAATAGAGAACAAAGATAATGAAGGCATTCAGGCTAATAGAAAAGACAGATTAAGTGCTTAAATGGAAACACCTATGTGTGTAATGGTTTTGACCATTCATCACACATTGGCAATATAGTGGATGTATCGAGTTTTTATATAGATAGGTGAGTGTAGGTCAAGTGAGCAATGGCTCACATGTTTTTTCCACCCAACTTGGAGTGGGCGTAGTGGTCACTAAAGATGTCAGGCACATGATCGCAGCAGTCAAGGTTTTGGTCAAGGAAGGCTGCGATATTGTGATGAAACCATGAACCATTACAAAAGATGTCAGGCGCACGATCAAAGCAGTCAAAGATTATCGTTACTGTGACCTCTGATAATGCGATCTAACCATGAACAATCATAGGAGTTGCTACGCCGCAACCTTCCCACTTGGTTTGATAGTGGATGGTTTGCTTGCGAAATAGCGAGAAGCTGCCATGTGTTGTGTTGGGGCCCACGAAGCTAGAAGGATAGAATAAAGTGCAACTTCGCGAGGTTTGATGATGCAAGACCATGTCAAGTTGCGATGTTGCGACCCAACGCCATAGATCCAGGGAGATGCATTCGAAGTCTACATGATAGTTTGATAGAATTGTTGACCTTGTTGACATTGTTGACCTACGGATGTGTCGAGCACGATATAAATGCTACTTGTCAAAGAGAGTTTCTTTTTGCCTATTTGACCAACTAATGAAGAAAGAATTAATGTCGACCAGAGAGCCATTGTATGAGAATACAAAAAATGGTAGTTGGATACTCGATCAAATCTGATCGCAGAGGTTGAAAACTAATGAAAGAAGGATGTATTTAATGTCGACGACTTCTAGACTGAACAAATACAAGATCAAATGAGTTAGTGGCTCGACAAGATTTGAAATCTTTAGTCGGTGAAAAATCCTCACAAGAGCAGGTGAGGTTACTAAAAATAGTCATATGAATGCAAAAATTTGAACTAGAAGATGGAGAAGGTGCATTTAATGCTAGTGGCAAATAGTCTGCAAGGTAGGTGAAAGATCAAATTTGTTTACATCTAGAGAAGAGTGATCTCAAATGGACGACAAGAGATTGCTTGAGGAAGAAGATAATCATTCATATAGATTGATTGAGGGTACAAAGTTGAGGTGGTACTCTACAAAGTATTGGAAGTGTATCTAAGAGAAGGTGCAGAAGAGCGAGACTGTGTGCATGTGCATAACGCAATGAGTGAGTGTGTGCATAATATAGAGAGAGCAACAGAAAAAGTGATTGCACAAAGAGAGATCAAGTGTAGAGAGAGAGGGTGCATAAAAGAGATAACCGAGCGCCTAAACAGAAAGAATAAGAACAAAGAGAAAATAGGAATATCAAAGAAACATTCCTATTGAAGGCAAAGATGAAAGAGTTGTAGACAAAGAGCATATCTAAAGGCAAGACATGGAGTTTATTGTAAGTAGCAGAGGCAGAGATCAAGTGCAGAGCTATTCAAAGGTTACAAAACATCATTTGTAACAAGGTACTTCAAATGTAACTAAAATTTATCTTTATTGTAAATCCTCTAAGTTGGTGCTCAGATTAGGGGTTGGTGCTCCTTTGGGTTGGTGCCCATAAAGATCAGGGGTTGGTGCCCATAAAATTGTAATCAAATATTTTTACTATGAGGTTGGATTAGAGCAATAGACTCTAGCATCTTTTCTCACTGAGGTTTTCCCCCATCATGGGTTTTCCTTGTACATGTCATGTTATGCATATTATTTTGATGTGTGTGTGTGTGTAGCATTTCATTCATTGACATCCTTGCTCTCTGGTTTAAAGTTTTTATTGTTTGATAATCTGGTTTTAATATCCACTAATTCACCCCCCTCTCTCAGTGGTCTATTTGTGTTCCTTCAATTATAAGGGCGATAGTAATTAAATTATATAATTTTAAGAAGAAGAGGACTAACTGTAGGCAATTTTTTCGCTTCAAGTCAAATAGCTGAATAAGGTCCTAAGTTGATAAAAAGTTTTTAGGATGTTCTAAATGGGGTGAGGCGGGGACAAAAGTTATTTCAAATTGTCCAAGTATATATTGCTAAAGTTATAAAAAGGTTGATAATGTCTCATTTTATTTTGCCAAAGTTAAATAAGAAGAGCTCTCAAAACAAAAAATAAGTCAAAATGTGTTTTTGTCTTGAGTTGGAATTATAAAAGGTTTTTTTTTTTCAAGATCGCACTTAGTAAAAGAGAGGGAAAGTTGTTATCAAAAAGTAAACTCATGCTAACTACAATTGGTATTGAGTTTTCTCCTTGGTATGAGCTAAAAACCACCGTTGGATTGATCTCCACGCAAAAATAAGACCTAGTTTCTCTCGCTTTGTTTTGCAAGTCTCAAATCAAGGCGATGATGGTAGCCAAACAACAAGAGGAACTGGTAGAAGAGTTTGAGATCCGTGGGAAAAATGAAGGTATCATTCAAGAATGTCTTCTAGGCATTTGTACATAAGGCATGTGGAAAGTAAAGAGGTCAAGCTTGTTTGGTTTCTAAGGTTTTCTTACTATTTAAGATTCCAAAAGGAGTTATTTTTGTGTGAGCTTTGGATTAATGTGCATGTTGATAAAGATTACATGAGCCATGTGTGATTTCATCTTTTCTTGGATGCTCTATTTTGCATGGATCACAACCTATTGCTTAATTTTGACCCTGTTAAGGGAGGTAGTTTGATGTGCGTAGATGGCATTGTTTTGAAATATGATTACTTTTGAGAACCTAGAAAGATTGTGTCTATGTTTTCATGGAGATTTGTTTTAGGATCATATTAGAGGGCTAATCTATTGTTGGTGAAAAGGTTAAGCAATATAAAGCAAATCATGACAATGTTTCTCATGGATCATCAAAAGAAAAGTTTGAAGAACATCAAGATATGAGACTCAAAGCATTTCTAGCATAGACTAAAGGACAATCACGTGTGAAGGGAAAGCTTCAAGAGAGAATTCCATGATGCTAAAGGGACTAGGGAAAATACACTTCATGAGAGTCTTATACAATAAGATATGTGTTAACAATGAATAACATCCTTGATACATTCATCCTGCAAATTAAGAAAGAGATCTCAGTCATGAAGGGTTTTAATGAGCCACAACTATATTGAAAAGAGATAAAGCATCCTTAGAGGCAGTGGCTAGGAGGACTTCTTCGAACTAAGGAAGAGAGGCTTTTGAATTTCAAAATTTGAAATATCTTTAGTTGGAGACCTAAAAAATGGGGTTCTAGAGCTTATTCAGTAGTTCAACCATTAGTCTAAGGTCCACATGGACTAGTTAACAGTCAAAGAGGATTCTCGGGCATAAATCAACATGATCTCTCCAGTTCAAACCCATTTTTTGTGGGATTTTCAATTCTGTTCATCCATCCAAACTTTGATTTCAAATTCAAAATAAGTTGGTACCTGATTTGGTGGGGAATTTGCAGCTAGCACACCCTTGTTTTCAATTCACTCAAGTATTCGACTTTAGTAAAGTCAAACAGTTGGAGCATGGATTCAAAGGAACCAAAAAGTTCAAATTCAAAATTCAAAAGCTTCTTTTCCAATAAAGGCAACTTCATCCCTTCCTTGAAATGTACAACAGAAAGACTTGTAGCTCAAATATTTTGAGTCTTATTAGATATCTTCATGTATTGCAATTAGATTCTTCAAAATCAATAAGAAAGTTGTTGTTCTTGCCTATTCTCTTGTCAAATTCATTGTGGTTGTATGATTTTTATGAGGTATACTATGATTATTTTAGTCGTTTGATTTCATCTCAGCTATGCAATGTTTATTGTCAAGTAGACTTAAGTTTTGATCAGGTTGTATGATGTGTTAAATCTTTATTTCAGTCATCAATATTGTATGAAGCATTTTGTCTCTATGCAAATTGAAATAACTAACCTTCATATGAAATGTTTATGGTCAACTTAGGCATGAATCAATTGTGAACAAAGGTTGTTTTTCTTAGTTGATATAGTTGTAATCAGTCTTTTTAAACCAGAAAAACAAATATTGGTGCATCACCTCAAATTAGTAGTAGGTTTATGATTTCAAAACAACTTTTCTTCTCTTTTCGCTATCAAAGTCAATAGTTTTCTAGAAAATTTCAAAGGGAACCAACCCTTCATCTGGATGTCTACTTTCATCACAGGGTACCCACAACCTGAAAGTAGTCCCATGTGTCATAGGTTAGGTAAGTATAGGCTTAGCTAGGGCACAAACCTTAGTGATAACACTAACATAATTGATTTAATTAATTATGCATAAAGACTAAATTAATTAAATATTAATATTTAATTTCAGGCGTCTACACCAAGCTTGAGTTATAAGGATAGTGCAAAATGCAGGAAACCCAATATAATGAAGGGTGACTTGATTATGAAATGAGTCACTATGATTGTATAATTTTTTTTCGAAAGCAAGATGTACTCACTTCTCTAGGGTAAACAAAGAATGAGATGGTATGGTGGAGAAAATTAAAAGATTGTGGAGTACAATTTATTACACATGACACGTATAAGTAGATTTTCACCATGATACTTGTCCAAGGTGCCACAAGATTTAGTTTTCTCATTAAGACACTTTGTTTACTTTTTTTGTTTTTTCATGTTTTTTATATTTTTTCAAAATTGGTATAGTCATTGAGCTATACATAAAATTGGTTAAGATGCACAAGTTTCAACTCATTTAGTAGTTGTTCCTTAGGAATACAAAACTAATAAGTACCCGATCATATTTGGCTATTGTGACATAAATCACTATCTAATTAGGCTCAAACTTACCCTTCTTATCATGATCTTGTAGATTATCTTCATATTTTACTTAAGTAAAAGATCGCCAATTTTAAATTCATGGGCTTGGATTTTTGTAGTTGTGATAAATTATTTTTTTATTAAATGACTAAAATGATAAAGGGAATTAATGCATCATTCATCTAGAAGCTCTAGCTCATGCAGGTGTGAAACGTGATAAAATATCCTCATCATCAATGAAGCTACATAATAATGTGCATAATGATGAGAGTTTAACCTCTAGTGGCAAGATGACACCAAATCCAAAGCGTAGTGAGCATTGAGTTACACCAATGGATGTGCAGATACAAGTGTGATGTGCCCATAGGGTGGGGTTGATTTGGAGATTTCAATCAAGGTCAATATTATTGACTATTTTCTTGATGTTTTTTAGCAAGGTTTTTCTAAACACCTCTACTTAGCTATTACATTATGGATAGTATAGAGTGTAGCGATGTTTGATATGGAAACATTGGTAAAACATGTGGATGTGTTGGTTTTTGAAATACTTAATATTATCAAAGACAATGGAAGAGGGGATGTCATAATGATAAATGATGTAGTGAATGAAGATATTGGATAATTTCCTTCTAATATTGTATGTGAAGGGTATAGCTTTGAACCACCTTATAAAATACTTAGTGGTGATAATGAATTTATAGATTATTGTTGGAAGAGGATGGGTGGATCTTGCTAATGAGTTTGATTCCCCATTGTGAAAAGGGCCAAGGAGTAGTAATAGGTTGTAATTACCATGATAGTATGTGAATGAGATTTCCACGTTGCTAACATACTAAATATTTTTCACATATTGGCACACATTTTATTCCATTGTTGATCAATAGTAACCCATTCTCAATATTTTTTTGGTGAGGACCATGTCACTGGTGTGTGTACCGCATGTACTATCATGCATGTCTTATAATGCAATAAAAGGCTCTTTTATGTATTTTTCAATTATTGTTTTCACTATGTGATATTTTTCACCATCTATGTTTCAAATCATACTACATGATCCATCATCAAGATGAAGAAATAGTTAGATAGCAAAAAATAACATAAAAGACTCTTTTATGTTAAGAAAATGTAAGAGGATACCATCAAAGGGCCTTCAATACAATGTGTCATTGAGGATAATGAAACAAGATGAATGATAGATAAAGGTTTTGTATTGGTTTTAGGATAAGTTAAGTGGAAATGTTTGATCATGAAGATATGTGTAGATGTCATGATACCATCATAGATTGGGACCAATAGTTTCACATACAAGCTTAGATTAGAGGACATAATACATGGGGAGAAAACATTTTCAAAGAATAACTTACACTATTTACCGTCTTGTAACATGTATAGGAGAAACCCAAGAGTATTCATGACATCTACTAATATATTGTCCACTTAAGGTACTTGTTCAAATTGTAAGGAAGATAAGGTAGCAAAAGAAATTCCTACAATAATCTTGAGAGGAAGGTTATGCAAAAATATTTTAGATATTTATAATAGTCATAGAAACTAAACATAAAGAAATATTAATACCATTCATACCACAACATGATGATTTATGTGGGGAAAACTCTTTCAAAGAAAAAACCCCATCAACAAGATTACAATATACTTGAAGAGAAATATTTTAGAGGAGTATCACCAACTCGATATCTGAAGTCAACTCAATAGCTATCAAAATCACACAATACAACAATTCATAGCTATAATAAAATTCCCTCAAAAAAATCGGGTAAGCAAGCAAATCCAACATAATCTCTACCATCAAATTTGAGACATAATGATGAACGATCCATATTTACAATCCACACACACACACACACACACACACATTACGTCCAAACCCTCATTAGGGCACATGGCCCCTAGACCTTGCAGGGGGTCACCCACCTACACTCCTCCTTGTGCTCAATATATTATTCTAATTGCAAGGTTAAGACACCATTTTTTATAGCACAAAATAAATAATAGTGAATTAATCTTTAAATATTTTGACCATTTTTTTATAGGGAACTAATTTATTATCCTTGGTTCGACATTCATTATTGACCTATTTGGAATAAGATATGAATATCTATAAACTAAGAGATGTTTGATATAATATTGAATGGCTATTTTGAGACCCTTGATAAAAGTATCATAATATTTTTCTATATTATTAGTATATGGAAAACCTAGTTTGAAATATTTGGGAATGGGATCTCCATATGAAGTGATAAATAATATTTTAGACCCTAATCCTTTGTGTATATGAACCATCAAAATATCATTTCTAAGGTGTTTCCTCATCTAATTTAAAGATAGACTCATCTATAAATCACACAACCAATGGGTGATGATCTATAATTGGTGCTTCTATACATTGACTTTCTATGATTTTTATTTTAATAATTTTTCTAGCCACATACTTTGTCGAACTTACTATATAACATGATCCATTTGGTCATGCAACCTATAAGTGAAGTCCTAAAAAGAAGATACTTAAGTGGGTCAATTTTGGATATGAGCATTATCTTGCGGCTTAAAATGTAGTGCCATAGAGTTTGGGAGTTCAATACATTAACTAGATAGGAATGTTCCATACAAGTGTAATTGAGATCATAACTCACTAAGGTTTACTTGATGTAGTAAATGGCTCATTCACAACATTCTAAATCATGTTTTTTGAGTATTTCCTCTAGTGAAATTGATGTAACTACAATATAAATTAATACTGGCTTACTCAAGATAGATACCATGACGACCAGAGGTGAGGCTAGATATTCTTTGATTTTGTCAAATTCCTACTAACATAATTCATCCCAATTGAATGAATTTTTCTCTAGAGAATATGGGCAATGGTTGGAATTTGTTAGGTAGTTGTGCAATAGAATTTTTGATATCTTGAATATTTCCCTAGAGAATACGTAGTTTGAGATTCTTAGGTAGTGGAATGATAATGATAGTAGTGACCTTTGTGGGATTGACTTCAATTTCTTGCTTGGAGACAATATATTCTAAGAACTTGACTATTATTATGCTAAAGACACATTTTTTTGAATTAAGCTAGACCTTATACTCTCAAATGTTCACATACCTACTCAGGGACATTTGGGTGGCCCTCCCTCATTTTGGATGTAGAGAATAGATCATCTAAATAATCTTCCATTATGTCATGTAGCATGTCATCAAAGATAATTATCGTGCCTCTCTAATATGGGCTTTAAGTTTTAAATCTCAAATGGCATGACCTGATATAAAAATATGCCCTAAGATAAAGTAAATTATTTTTTATCCTAACCTTTGGGGGACATCTAAATTTGATTACATCTAGAGAATTTTTTCATTAGAAATAAAATTTCATGACCTTATATGGGATTAATGGTAATGTCTATAATTGGCAATGAAAAAATACCTTTAGGACATGCTAGGTTGAGGTCTTTGAAGTTTATGAAAATTTGAATTCCTAATGATTTCTTAGTAATGAAAATATTGGATACCCATACAAGATAGTCAAGGGGGCATATAAATTTTACCTCTAATAACTTTAGTAGCTCTCGTTTGACCAATAACAGTATTCATAGGTTCATCCTTAGATCTTTTATTTGACTAGCTTGGCATTAAGATGTAACACAAAGATGTTGTACAAGTAGGGAGGGACCTAGGCCTAGCATTTCAATATTCAAACAAGAAAACATGTTGGATGACATCTTGAGGATGCTAAAAATGATTTCCTACTTTGCCTCTTATAGGCTTGTTGTTGTGTATGTTTATTTAGGGTTAGAATCAATATCAAGATTTACTTCAATTTCTTCTTCAAACAACAATAATTTATTTCCATTGGTTCTACTAAGGGAAGGCCAGTTCCTTGTTATTGACACCTTGGGGAGGATATCATCAATAGATACACTATTTTTTATTTTTGTTTCTTTTGTATCTAATATTTCTTTAGAGAGGTTTTCACTAAGGGACTTGGAATTTTTTCTCTCTTTTATTTTTGTTGAATTTTTAGGACTAAGGAACTTAGATTATGCCCAAATTAGGCCATTAGATTGAGTTCAATGTCAAAATATTTTTCTTTATAATAAATGTGGATTTTATCATAGTCCTAAGAGTTTAGTGAGAGTTTCATCATTTTGAAATGTGTCGAGGGACACAGGAAAATATTTATTAGTCCCAATCTATGAGTTCAAGATGGATAAGTGGGAGGTTGAAGGGGGATTTTGAAATGGAGATGATGGTTTAGATGTTCATGTCTTGAAAAATGGTGATAAAATATGTGAAAGTCTTTGAAGTTGAACGGAAACTTGCAGTCCACTTTATGACAATTCCCACATAACTCAATTTAGATTTCAACAAAATATGAACATAGAATCCACATGCAAAGAATAGATAACATACCCTTCAAAGATGACACAAGATATACCTTGGGAAAACCCTCATGAGGGTCATGAGGGAAAAAATCATCCTCCAAAAGCATCCATCACCATGTTTTATTCAGCAGTGCAACATTACAATACAACTGTCAAAGTCTTTGAAACCTAGCCATGAACAAGCCATCAACAAGCACTTCATGTGAACAAGCATGTAACCACACATCCCATGTCATGCTTCCAACCCCCACAAATGCTAACCTAGCTAACTAACCAACTCAAACAACTACCCTTGTGGTTGCTTTTATAAACACAAGCTCCCACAAAACCACCAAATGGTATGCACTACAAAACGATGTGCAAATACCATGAGCTACCTACCCCCTTGACCCCACATCTAATGTTTGGTGCTCTATTAAATTAATTTCTCCAATATTAAATAAATACAATATAATATCCCAATGTTACAATACAACTCATAAAGTGGTCTCGAGAATATTCCAACGGAATCTCTACATGTTACACATCCATGTGCAACATCAAATAATTAAATATTACATTACACATCCATGGGAAACTCACATAATAAATAATATTAAACAATTACAAACATTATTATGCAAGGTGTACAACACTTATTTTCCCAACATTCTCCCACTTGTTGTATACACTGCATAAGGGGCAATAAGTAACCACAACATGAACAAGGGAACAATCCCTCTAACACATATACCATCATAGAATCAAAGTGCTCCATGTGCTCCATCAAGATACCTACAACAAGAAACAAAATGACCACCATCTCATACATGAATGTTCCCACCCTTCACCATGCCACTGCCACTGGACATGAAAAGGCCATCCAAAGAGAAAGCCACACAACCTGTCACAACAAAATATAGGTCATGTCTCAATGGATATCCAAACACAAATACTCAATCCAAAGGTACCCAATGCATCAGTAGCTGTCAAGAACCAATAACCATAGCTGAAATGACACCCACGACTAGTGCTAACACATCCAACTATCCATACTTCCAAGGTATACATATCAAGCGAATCTCATATCATCAACACATACAACCTGTAAAATGCAACCATAACTCCAAGTGCAATACCTATCACATACACACCTCAAAACTCCCACTGCATAGGTAATGTCAAATTCGAAATGAATCCACTAATAGCATCTCATAAAAAGTGTAACCATAACCATGCAGTATCAAGGAACGTCCACATCGATATGAATAATATGTATACCAATAACTTGCAAGTACAACTCTCACCACAAGTTTCCATAACTCTCCCATGTTCTCCACAACCAACAAAAGAAAGAGATAAAGGAACCTCCATGCCATCTCCCACATGAAAACACATGAACACATAGCTCCAAACAACCTCAAATCCAATGTAATGTGAAACCAAACATCTAGGAAGATAACCAAGACCAAAAAGAGAAACACTACAAATCAAAACCTGTAGCATGTCCTTCTATATGCACCTCTAAATGCCAACTGTGTCAAGTATGATTTCCTCCATAAAAATCCAAATGAAAAGCCATAAAAACATACAAACCCATTCAATCCCTTGGACTAAACAAACATATATATCATGTAAACAACATGGATGTAAGACTCTCGTAACCAAGAATATCAAACTAATGCCATTCCCAATCCCAAGGGAATATGCCCAATAAACCATCTCCCAAACTCAATAATCAATGAATCCCATCATAATAATAACTCAAATGCACAAGGAGATAACCAATGCCATACATCTCTCAAACTGAATCCTCCAAAACTAACCATCTATTCATAGCTCAAGATCCATATATATGAAAGATAAACATAACATAATGCACCTAAAAGGAACAATGGGCAATACCTCTCAAGTAGTAAATTGCCAAGAAGACCAAGAGTGGGGAATGAGAATGCTCCTCCAAGACATCCAAGTTATCACGACTCATCTAAGAACAATCTACTCTCAAGTCTATACCAGGTGAATACTCATCGGTCTTCCTGTTGAAACCACCAACCATCTCAACAAATGTCTCTAATCACAAGAGAATACCAGCATCACCTATGTCTCCATGTATCTATGAGTACCTGTAACCAATCAATCCATGCCAAAATCCAAATGCAACATAGCACCACCATGAAGTAATCAGACAAATGATCATGTACCTAATACAAAGAGAACTACCAAGATCAATGTCAAAGCTCCAACCACAAAATCAAGAACATAACCATGACAACATGATCTAACCATCCCCTCCAAGGAGATAACATGCTCCATATGAACATATCAAATAACCATATCATGCCAAAACTCTAAGCATGCAATCAAGAGTATACCATGACATAATATCAACCATCCTATCAAGCAAGGATAACATATCAAATGCAAGCATAAATCACACCTCAACCAAGGACTCCTTGAGTCCTCCAAGATGTCCACATCCTCAAATATCATGAAGACCACCATCTTCTACAAGTGTACCTACAAATGTGAAAGACCCTTTTGCAACAACAAGATCTAAGGAATCCTCCAAACATCTACACACTAAGAAGATCATCCACCATCCAATGGTGAATACACATCACTACTACAAGCTCATATTGAACCATGATACCGAGCTCTCCATAGCATCGCGATAACCATCTACTAAATGAAGATCATCCAGGTCTACACACATACAATTGAAATATCAATAACATCAAGTAAACCATGAACTCCAAACCAAGAAGATACAAAACCACCAACAAACAATCAGGAACCAATCCTACACCGACACATCATCACTGTCAAAAGCTCCCACTTGAAAGTGTAACCAAGCTATCCATGACATCATGATAAAACCATCCTTTACATGAGAATCAACCAAAACCATCTAATAATCAAAGAACTCAAAGCACACATCATGAGCTCCCAAAAGTCTAAGTAATCATGATACTCAAACAAGAAGATACACCACCATAACCAATCAAGAATGCAAATCAAATCGTCATCGATGAAAGCAGTTGCAAAACCAATCATGTCATGCCAAAGTCCCTAAACACAAGGAACATCTATGACACCATGATCACCTCTATAGAACAAGCATCTAACTCCCAATGTGTCCAACCTGCCAACATCACATAGTCAACACCATAGGTCCTCCACCATGATTGTACTTGGTAATAACATCTCTCCTTCTCAACATGACAATAGAATCAACAAACCATGTGACCAAACCAAGCCACAAATCTAAAAATGTATCAATAATGAAAGGTCTATGGGCATAGACAACCCATATCAAAGTCATAAATGCAATCTTGTAAGTATAGATTGCCTACAACACTGCACAACTTGTAGACCCAACAATGCAACATACATACTCAAACCAAAACTGATAACCATGTCAACATGAGAGCAATCAAAATACAACACTGAGTGCACAATGACATCAAATCCAAACGTCCAATATGTAAAATGTCATAAGCTCATAATGCCACCATAGTCAAAAGAACCCATAAACAACTTAGATCAATATATCAACAAACAAATCATCTCAAACCTGCTCCAAATGTGAACCAAAGCATAGTGTTCTTCAAGAACTTTTTGTTGAATTCGAAGTCCAAAATCTGACTTCGTATGCTCAAATTATGACCTCTCAAAGTCATAAAGGTAACTGCCACTTCCAGCTGACATTTCACTAACCAAACAACAAAATCTGGAAAAACTAATCATATAATCATGAAGTACGCTGAACCACCTTTCCAACGACTAGATAAAAAGTCAAAAATCTGACACCATATGTTCGAGTTATGCTCCATCAAATAAAAATGACCAATTAGGCTACATTTGCAAATAATGGACTCCAATAAATTCGCCAATATGCCATAAAAACAATTTTTAATTTTTTCAATAATAATTTCAAAAAGGCCTTTTTGGATTTTCTTCGCAGGAAATGATTTTTATTTTTATTTATTTTTTCTGATGACCACTATGTAGGCGGTATGACCGTACCATCTAATTTTTTTTCAAACTCAGGGGGTAAGTTGTATACCAAAAATCGTCTCCCGACCTCCCTGATCACAACCATGGGGTATGTTTTGTCCCACGAAGCCAAATCTAAAACTTCACCCCCAAAACCCCCAAAATGCAAATCCATAGAAAACCCAATTTGAGACAAGTTTCTATAAAACCATATCTGCAACAAATGCTCACAAATCTGCAACCCACAACCTACAACAAACCCTCATATCTTGCAGTCTTTCATTCTTACATGCATCCATGGATTCAACCTAGGGTTATAACACCATAAAACCATAGCTCTGATACCACTTGAAAGGAAACTTGCTGTCAACTTTATGACAATTTCCACATAACCTAATTTAGATTTCAACAAAATATGGACATAGAATCCACATGCAAAGAATAGACAACATACCCATCAAAGATGACACAAGATATACCTTGGGAAAACCCTCATGAGGGTCATGAGGGAAAAAACCAGCCTCCAAAAGCATCCATCACCATGTATTATTTAACAATGCAACATTATAATATAGCTATGAAAGCCTTCGAAAACCAACCATCAACAAGCCATCAACAAACACTCCATGTGAACAAGCATGTAACCACACATCCCATGCCATGCTTCCAACCTCCACAAATGCTAACCTGACTAACCGATCAACTCAAACAACTACCCTTGTGGTTGCTTTTATAAACACAAGCTCCCACAAAACCACCAAGTGGTATTGCATCAAAACCATGTGCAAATACCGTGGGCTACCTACCCCCTTGACCCCACATCTAATATTGGGTACTTTATTAAATTAATTTCCCCAATATTAAATAAATACAATATAATATCCCAATGTTACAATACAACTCATAAAGTGGTCTTGAGAATATCCCAAAAGAATCTCTACATGTTGCATGTCCATGTGCAACATCAATTAATTAAATATTACATTACACATCCATGAGAAACTCACATAATAAATACATATTACAATTACAAACATTATTATGCAAGGTGTACAACACCTATTTTCCCAACAGAAGTCACCTCTCTTGGTGAGTTTGAACAACATGAAACAATCTTGCAATTTTAGAGGCTTAATTAGTACCATACAACTCTTGATATGCAGGTTAGCAGACCCAAAAACACATACACAATGGAGGACATATGTCCTTATTCATTTGATAGAGCATTACACATGCCACCTTTCCCACACAATTTTGAAATCCCTAAATTCAAAAAATACAAGGGAAAGGGAGATCCTAGGAATCATATCAAAGAATTTTACATTTCTTGTCTCGAGGTTGCATATAACGACTCATACCTCATGCACCTCTTCACAAGCATTTTTGGTGGACAAGCTATGAAATGGTCTTCTCACCTACTCACAACATATGCACTTGGAATGAACTAGTAGAAAAATTCATTGGACATTTCTCCTACAATATTGAATACAAAGTAACAATGATTGAGCTCTGAATTCTAAATAGAAAAATGGAAAATCTTTTGCTTCATTCTAATAGAGATGGAGGAACCGCGCCAGTGAATATCCATGACACATATTAGAGAAACAATTGGTTGAAATTTTCATACAAATCCTAAACCAAGAGATGATGTTTCATCTCCAAGTCCAGAGTTCCAACACATTCGATGAGGTCATTGAGAAGGGTATCTCCATTGAGAAGGCCCTAACTGCGAAAGGACTTATAAAGATTTTCAAAGAGATCAACAATAGTAACCCTAGCACATCAAACGATAAACTAAAATTCTTGTCAGGAAATAAAAATGTAACAAATGATGGTTTTGTACATGCTAAAGTGGTTAACAAGGCTCTACATATCGTTGGTCTTCTAAGGACCTTCAATTTCAGACATGCCAATGACAAATAATTAATTGAATAATAACAATCACTCAACAAATGTGACTCAAAACAACAATATCCTGAAATGGAAATACACACTATTAGGGAAACCTATTGAATCAACTTTGTAGAAGCTCGTCCAATCCAACTTTATCACACTTCCAAAAGTAAAACACTATGAACTGAGACACTTCAAACCATGTTGGTGAATTGATAGTGCAACATATTTCCCTCTTACTTTGGGTGAAAAATAATCACATCCACACACACTTATCCTCCCGTGAAATATTTTCCACTTACACATTGCTTGAAAACCAACAACATATTTTAACCCTTTGATAAAAAGAGTCTTTATTTGCACACCTGTGAATAATATTTCACATTCGATTAAAATATACCGTGTAACAACATTTCACCTCTGTTAAAATATTACCTCATTTATCTTTCACATGTAAAATATTTTTCCCCTTGATGAAAATATTTACTAAGCTGCACTTCATCCAACTTTTTAATTTTCGTGTGAAACCTCTTCGCCTCTGGTGAAATTTAAGATCTCTTCGTGCCATCCAACTTTATTATTCTACCACCAACATGATCTTACAATTTCTTTGCAATCATATTTGCATTACACGCTCCTAAATCAGCCCTCATACCGTCAGCTCCTCTGATACTAACTACAATGTCTACCAATGATATAGCAAGTTTCCTTCAGGACTCAAAAATGCAATTGCCCTACTACTTTGTTTTTCTATTTGCAGAGTCTTATGGTATCCTGAGTTAATTGTATCACACATTCTCTTCCAAGGATCTATAGGAGTTTCTTTCATTTGTTCAGCATTATCTAATGCATGTTGCCCATATTTGTTTAAAATCTACACTTTAATCTCACGAAATTGTGAGACTCTACATTGTCCCATTCTGCTAAGTAAAATTGTCAACTCTCTTTCTAAATGCTTCTACAAGAGTAATATTTTAGACCGCCCACAATCAGATTTTCTGTGTACATAAACTTGCTGCCCCGTTTTCACTGTACTATTAATGGGTTTCAACTTTCAATGGCCCACAGGCCTCTATCCTCTTTATTTGCCCACTCGATTCCTTGACTTGAGGTAGGCTACGCTGAAACTTACATCTATATGTAATTTAACTTGCAAGCACTTTTGCTTCTTTTCTCCATCTAAAATAGCTCAATGCCAGTGATAGAATCAACACATACAGTGGCTCATTGAATGATTTGCTTCTCCCGGTATGTGGGTAAAATGGAGAAAGACATAAGCTTTTCCTGGTCATCCTAGCGCCATTAAAAGACACACTGGGAGAATGTATTGCAACCTCAAATTAATTCGGGCGTCTCCCAGCTGTAAAACAAAGGGGTACAAAACAACACACGGTTTGCTTGATTTATTTGTACTACTTCTTTATTGTAGTACAGTCTGAGTTGGTTTAGTGGTAGAGAATTTGTGCTCTTGAAAGAGGTCACAAGTTCAAATTCCACAAGGGGTGAGGTATGTCCGTCTCTTTTGTAGTCCCATACTGCTCTAACCCATCTATATACCCATACTATGGCTGACATCATGAACTATAAAAGCCCCTTTCCCTTTCTTTTCCTTTCCTCATATCAAAATTCACAGAACTCCTTCCATTGACCATCGACTTGGATCATTATGCTTGCAATATTCTTTGTTGAACTCCTTCAAGCTGCATCATTATCTCAATATGTCACAATACGTTTGTGATTTTTCATTATTTAGCGCACCTATCACTTTATTCCTGCAAAATGGCCTTTGAAAAACAAATGGAAACACATGATAATATGAATCATGCTAAAAACCATGACAAACCCATAAAGCTCATTCCCACACGAAGGCATTTTTGAAACTAGACTGAGCTCTGAAGCAGTATCTACTCACAATGAGTGGAAACTATTGTTATTTCCAAAAATTCGAAACAGCAGCTACGCAACTCATCAATGTTTTCATGGTTTGCAACCTAGCATACCGCTCGGTCTAATTCATAAAGTTGTCTTCTTGCAAATGCAACAAATTCTACGCCATTACCTCTCAAAGATTCTCACGCACTTCCATTGATTCACAACACCCAGAGAATTGCAATTTCTAACACTTTATACGCCATGGATTGATCGCCTTCTTTTCTTCCACAAAGTTTTGATAGATATAATGTCTGCCCTCTTCACATATTAATCGACTAATCACATCCATGAAACCGAAAATATTTGGGCACATTTTGATTGGAATGCTTAGAAAAAAATGGATGTCGCTCTTTCATTTTGAAAAACTCTGTAAGCTGAGCTCTAAGCTCGTATGATTTTCCACATTGTCGCCTTCGAGACAAATAGAGGACAAATTCTATTATTGCCTTTACTCGTGATCAAACATTGCTGGAATATGCAAAACAACGAGAGAACTATGCCTCTGTGAACACACAAACCCTAGAACAAGTTTTCCTTGTCCCACAACTTTTCTCCAGCTTACCCTAATTCCCTTGTAGGGTAGAGGGGATACCCCGCAGGCCCACACAAACCTTTGGCTTCCTCTCTACAACCAACGGGGACACCAGGAGAAAGGGCCCCCCACATGTTCTTAAAAGCCTCTTTAAATAATATTTAAACCATTACAAGAAGTCATTTTTAAAATGATTTTTGATTATTTCACCTTCAACTGCACAAAGTAGATTTTCTTACAGTGAAAATTTCAAATCACTCTCTCAATTTTTTGCAACAACTTATTTGGCAAGTCCCTTCTTTATAACTAAGGTTTCAAGGGCACATCATTTTAAATATGATGCCACATCAACATGCTTTTTGCCAAGGTGTCCAAAACAATGCAAAAAATGGTGAGACCAATAGTCATGCAAAAGGGGACCCATTACTTGTGCAGTTGATGTGGCATCACACGATAGGTTGCTTTTTACAACTAATGATACATTTCATTCAATTATTGGTAGTCATCATCAACAATAACAACTTTAAAGTCACAACTATTTGTGCAATGTTGGAAAAAAAATTGGACATTAAATCAACAAGTATGGATATCAAATCAACAAGTATGGGTATTAAATCAACAACTTCTATCACAAAAATTGGAAAACATTTAACTACTGGGTCCTCTCCCCTGGTATTATCTTTCTAACCTGAAATCCCGCATGAATTTTTCTTTGACCATTCTCATTTCGCGGGACAACAGGAGTTGGGGAAGATGGGACCTCAAACACGTTTTGAAGATTTTTCCACAAAACATTATAATAATATTTAAATCATATTGAAATGATTTAAATAATTCTTGTAGACACCTAAAATTGTCCTGTCTAATTAAATAAATATTTTTATTTATTTATTTAATTATTTTATCCTAAGTCTTCTATTAATTAAATAAATTCTATTTATCTTTTTCTAAGTCTTTCCTCATTTAAATAAATACTTTTATTTATTTAAATTATCCTTTCCTAAATTAAATAAATATATATTTTATTTAATTGATCCCACTTCTTCTATTAATTAAATAAATATTTATTTATTTAATTAATTCATTGGCCTTTTCTACCCATGACACATGTCACTTATCTTTTAATTCTTCTCTTACCTACCCCCTTTATCATTTAATTATTTCCTCTACCTACCCTTTAATCCTAGCCGACCATTTATCTTCTTCACCTTTTAATCTTATCCCTTTATTTCCTAAAGTATCTTATAATATAGAAGATACTCTCCTTTATTATCAACCCTAATCGTCTAATTACCAAATCAATCTTATGCAATCAAGCCTTCTTGCGATCAAGCTATCAACCACATTTTCGTTCTTTGTTGAGCTCTTGTGCACACATAAAATCTGAGAGAAAATATATCAAACACGATCAATGGAGATAGGAAGAAATGGAGATTGAAACCCTACTTGACATGTGAATGATATATTTAGTTTATTTTTTTTATTTGCATGGTCTTAGGTATCTTCATTTGTGTATGGTGGATTGCTTTCATTGTTACACTAGGGTTTTGTGGTCGGATCTTTGTTAGTCTTTCAATATTGTTGTTTCTCACTCTCCATTTTCACCATATACAATTCTCATTTTCCTCCTTTTTAATAACCATTGCATATATATACTTAAAACATTAAAAATGATTTAAATAGTTTATTTTTTCTTTCAATCTTCACAACCAACCTTGCCCTTACAGAATATTGCATATCATTATTTAAATCTTAATTTGATTTAAATAATAGAATTTTAAAACCAACTTTACAATGACCTTTAAATACCACAGTGCATGTTGGGTCCCCTTGTGGGCCCATCTTAAAAAAAAATGTTCTTAAACAACTAGACCTTGGAACCATCCTACAACGGAAGCTACTTGCATTTGAAGCCAAATGACAAAGTGAATTACTCTTATAAATATGATTTTGGACACTTTTTCTAGACTCCAAGTGACTGAATTGCATCTAGATCACCCTTAAAAACTCATCAATCTTGCTCATGAGGCCACATGACTGGACAAACACGTTAACTTTTTATATGAGAATTGTATCACCAACTAGTTCATTGTGACTCCTGTTCAACCCAACAATAAGAATAATAACTCTAGTTGAAGTCTCAACCCGAAGTTTGAACATTCACTTGGTAAAGTCACTATTTCCATAGCTAGCGTTCATTTAAATGTCAACCCAGGGACATAATACTTGAAATGGGTCTGCACTATATATGCACTAAGTTCCTGCAATAGCTACGCTGCATTACTGCAGCAACTAACATCTATGCGGAAAAGATAAGCAAGAGTTGAAACTATTGAAAGGCTACAGGAAAACTTCTACATTAACATAAATTCATTCAAGTAATACTGACTAAGTTCAATGCTGCTAAACAGAAATTACTCTGTTTTGGTTTGGCTGCAAGAACAGTCAATGGATCTGTTTCCAATGGCTACAGGAATAGTCAATGCAAGAATGTCTACTGCAGCTAAAGAAGAAAACTAATCTTAACAAAGGCACAAGAACACTCACCAAGTGGGCCCCCTTGGATGAGTGATTACAGGCTTCCCAAAAACAACTCTAAGTGCTCAGAATAACATATCTTTATTCATTGTTCTTCGAAAGTCATTACATGATTCAACATCAAAAGAAAAAACAAAACACTTGTAACTTTATTTCTAAAATCATATGCTCTCTTTTCTCTCTTTTCTATCTAATCTACGAAAAGAGATAAAGACCTTTATTTAAAAGAAAATAGTTACTTCCTATTACACATATCACGCTGATAAGAAGAGGCAGATAACTAATCAAGAAAGGAAACAGTCGGAGTTAAGTCACCAATAATGTGGATCTAAACCGAACCATAGTCATAACACATCGTGGCGGTATTTTCAACACTAATGTCTACTTGAGTAAGACATCAGTAAACATTGCACAATTACTTTTCCTCTGCTATTCCTTACGCTCTTCAACATTTCTGCTGATTCGATCTTTCAGTCTCCTTGAATATCTCCTATAGCAACTGGTGCAACAGGAGATCTTTCCCAACAACATCAATTTATTCCTGCAATCTCAAAAATAAAGAACATACACATCTATTTTAATTAATCAAAACATCTATTAATTTCACACATGATATTGCCTGAACAATCCACATGGCAACATGAATGAATAACATGGCTGCAGGAATAAACTGGCAAAGACAAAACATGTTTTAATAGGTTCAGGCTAACATCTGAAATACATATAGTAAACTTCTGATACCTCATTACTACTATGTAAATCAAAATATGAAAAAAACTTAAGAGTTATGAGGATAAAAATATGCTAATGTATCAACTCATCAACTCCTAGGGTGCAAATATTGAAGATCAAAGGTGAGCTCCTGAATTGATTTGACCAAATGCAAGTACCAAACCTGTTCAAAACTTGATTGCTTTGGGCATGGGGAAAGTATCAAATCAACTCTTGATGTTTTGAAAATGAAGGGTGCACATTAATATAAGGGAAAATACAAATACCAATCCATTTCACTTGAAGACTAGAACTAAATTTGAGATATTTATATACAAAGTGAGTCATTTAGGTAAACTCGACAATGTGTAAACAACAAGCCTTCTCTGGACCCACAAACTAAGGGCATCAAAACACACCAAAACTGATGTTAGGAAGCTGTAACTTGGAAAATGCATTTACTTATGACATGTGATTATTCTTACCGATCCATTTGACATGACAATCAACCATGTGCAAAATATCAAACTTCAAAGTAGGCCATTTACGAAGCTTTGACAGAGGTATTTCTGAAACACTATTGCAAATTGAAGGTGCCAACACTATGGTAAACCACTTCCAATCAAAAAATATCCTAAAGTCATTAGATAATATCAAGCTCCTACTACCTTCAGTAAGTGGGGTAATCTCAACAATGAATCCATAGAGGAGGACATTCTACTTGGCTTTATAAGGACAAATAAGATAGAGAACATGTTAAGCTACCCATGGAGCAATATGGTAAAGGCTTCACTATCATGGGAAAAAACGCAATGATAGCCACAATGGCCTAGGATTATAGAAACAAGGAATTAAGGAGCATACTCAACCCAAATGCTTGCCAAAAAATAAAGAGCTTGAGTGTCAACCATTAAGATTAGGTGCTCCTATACTACGTTGCTTTCAAATTAAGATGTTAATGCTATTGACTCCTATAATGATAAATATGCTTGGATTGAAACCTTTTTGGATCCTGGTGACACCTTAGTGTTTACCATAACTACCTTATCTATGGCTTTTACAAATAACAATGATAGCTTACCCCTAGTCTATGCACAATTCATTGATTGCGATCAACAAGGATCATTGAGCTTAGATATTTTCAAAAATGATGAAGCTATTGTTGAGTTCGTGAAAATTTGAGAGGGCGTATCCCTGGGCGATCACAAAGCTGGACTTGCCATAGATATCAACACTACTGCTTACTTTGGAGAGTCTACTCCTTCTAGTCACAAAAGTGAAAATCAAAATTGAACAAAATAGGTCTTTATGTGAAATTGAAAGGCACCTTCTGACCATGAAAAATAAAATATAAAAGACATATGATCTAAGGGTTAAAACATTTCCGAGGTGCCCAAGGATGGAAGGTTGGATACTCTCCCCACAAATCAAGAAAGATCCCCACTTCTAGCATAAAAATCAAAGGAAATTAACCTTGTTATAGAGGAAAATATGAAGATCATTCACTTTGCTACTTCCTTAACAAAAATAGAGAGAACAAACTTCACCAAATTCTTCGTAGTGAGATAGATCAAGTTCTCTTGGTCTTATGCTGACATGCTATGACTAGACCTTGAACTAGTCCCTCGTTAGGTACCTCTCTATTTGAGTGCAAAACTTGTTAAGAAAAAAATGAGAAAAATGCATCCACAGATTGCTCTATTGGTAAAAGTTGAACTAAAGAAGTTGTTAAGTGCCAATTTCAACTAACATATAGATTATGTTGAGTGGATATACAATCTTATACTAGTCACCAAACCAAGTGGGGGCATTTGCATCTATACAAATTTCATAGACTTAAACAAAGTATGTCTGAAAGATGATTTCCCTTTGTCAAACATAGACATGATTGTTGATCCAACAATTGGATATGAGACATGACTAATGGATGGATTTTTTGGCTCCAATCAAAGAATAATTGCTCTTGAGGACAACATAAGATAACTTTTAGATGTCCTTGGGGTATGTACTATTAGAATGTTATGCCTTTCAATCTCAACAATGTTGGGGCGACCTATCATAGAGCAATGACTACTTTTTTTCAAGATATGATGCACACCTTGATGAAAGATTATGTAGATGATCTCCTTGCATAACAAATCTCATGAGACAATAATATGGACATTATAGCATTAATCTTTAACAATCTAGAGCACTATAAAGTTAGATTCAATCATAAGAAAGGTGTCTTTGGGGTTACCTCTAGACAATTCCTTGGATTCATCGTCTCTCGTAGAGGAATTGAGGTGAGTCTTGCAAAAGTGAAAGCAATCATTGATATGCCACCACCATAGAATCAAACTTAGCTTCGTAGTCTTCGGGATAAGGTACAATCCATTCATAGATTCATCATGCAATTGGAAAACAAATGTCACCCTTTGCAACATTTTCTCCATATGGGTGTACCAAGATGGATTGAGCAGTGTTAACGGGCCTTCCAACAACTTAAAGATTATTTGTTGTCAACACCAGTGCTAATGCAACCCATACAAGGAAAACCATTGATTCTTTATATATCAACTACAACCTTGGAATTAGGGGCTCTCCTTGCACAACATAACAAAAAAGAGAAAGAGATAGATATATACTATATCAGTTGCACACTAGTGGGGTATGAGCTCAACTATAAACCTATTGAGCATGCATCTACATGTTGTGACGTTCTCACACATTGCCCCTGTGTGGGAGAAAAAGCGAGACTAGGTTAACATGCCCTAATCCTACCTCTTGTCACACATTATGGAATACGAAAGAGCCTAGAGGTATCACACAATTGGCTACTTCTTTTTGTGAAAGAGAGAGCCACGGGCTACCTATTAGGATTTCTATTCCTTCGTTGTATTTGAAAGGTAAGATTATGCAAGTTCAATTCCTAACCCTAAAATGCAAGTATGAGCTAACAACAAGATTGCAGAATTGAACTTAAACAATGGAAAGCTGTAAACACAAGGATAAAACAAGAATGCAAATGCGTACCCGGAGTCAAAATCTGAGTGGAAATGTTCGGGACGGGGGCGCGGGCGCCACTGTCCTGATTCCGCACCTGAAACTGCACCTGAAACTACTGTTTTGCACTCTGGAAAACTGTCTGAAATGCTATCTGTCAGGAGGACTAGGGCGCCCAGCGCCTCTGTCCCAGGGACCAGGGCGCCCAATGCCCCTGTCCTGACAGGACCAGGGCGCCCCACGCCCCTGTCCTGGTATTCTGCTCTGCAATTTGGTGTGGAGTGCTGTCTCGACCTGCTTTTCCCAGATCTGCAACCTGCGGCGTCGTCCGAGTCTCGAAACCTGCACTTATATCTGAAAAAGGTGTTTGGGCGGCTATATAGGGTTTTGCCTTAGTCAAACCCCCGCTTCGGTGATTTCCACCTCCACGAATAGCTAAGTTGTATTGTAAAAGTAATGTGTGTGCAGACCTTGTGTGTGTGCAAGATCTAAAATGCAAGTAAGCAAGCTAGAGCAACCTAGAAAGTAAACCCTAATTGCTTGTCAATGATAATGTAAGTGCTCTAAATCAAGATGCAAAGTGATCTAAAGCATGAATAAATGAGATATTGAAGCTTATGTAAAGACATGAAAACAACATGAAATCATACCCAACCCTCAAGGGAGGGGTACAAGCCAATCTTCAGTCGGTAATCTCCTATTGTTCTTCAATGTCTTCCAAGCCCTAAATGGATGAATGGAATTGATAAATGCTTGATAGAGGGATGTTGAAAGTTGTTGAAGTCTTCAAAGATCTGCTCTTTCGCTGCATATGAGGTTCCTGAAAACAAAATTCCGATCCCTTCAAATGAAGAAAGAGAGCTCTTATGTATGAAACCCTAGGTCGCAATTTCGTCTTTTGGCGGACCTAGAGATTGAATATCCCGCCAATTTCTCGGGGTTAAGCTTTATTTTATGATTGGATCGTGCTCCTAAAATCTCAGGAAAAATGTCCGGGACCGTGTGCACTCCGGGCGCCATGGTCCCGACAACTTTTCACCAAATTTTCAGGGCCGTCAGATATGATGATTTTAGAGAGAATCCCGAAGTTACAGGTGATTTCGAGATGTTTTGACCCCCGAAATCAAGCCCCCAAGTTCAAAATAGGACTTAATTAGGGTTTTCGATTAGATGATGCATTGGAGGAATCACATGAAAAGGGGCACACTTTAATGAAAGGGCCCGACTTTATGATGTGAAGGATGATGAAATAGGACCTTAGACCTAATTAATTTGATTAATTAAGTGCTAAAGGGGAAATGTAATGCAAAATGCAACTGCGCCAAGGCGGGTGCTAAACTAGGTGTTAAATTGTACTGCTTTAGCAAGTGCGTACAATTTATGACATTACAGCCCCATTGCAAACGGGGACCCCCACTTTTTTCTTTCTAGGATTAGTTGTCTTAGCTTAGTTGTTAGTAGTTGCAGGGCCTTTTGCTATTAGCCTTTCATTTGAAGAGGTGCACTTTCTCAAGTGGCTAGGCAATGATAGACTCATTTCTCCCTCCTTAAATTGGAAAGAGGTCGAGTGATGTCAATTTGAGCGTAGTAGGTAAGGAAGGTCAGTTGCAGGTTGAAAAGGCAAAATTTGACTAAGTACATGAATTTTTCCTTTGCTCATTTATAGGAATTCACACGTTGTCCTTTTCTCCCTTCTAGGAGCGAGAATGTCTTCCTTTGCCCATCCATTGGAGAAATATTCTCTCTCTAAGGCCTTTCCTATGGCTAATTTGACATATACACACACTAGGAAGGCAAAATAATGAGGTTTGAATTAGTAAAGCAAAGTTAGGTGAAAGGATTGAACGAAGAGTCATCCCTAAGGTCATGTACCTTTCTCACAAATTAGAGCGATTTTTTTAACAAGGACATATACCTTACTCATTAATTTGAGTGAATTTTCTATGAAACCTCGTACCTTGCTAAGGACATGTATCTAATTAATTTGAGCGAATTTGCTATGAAACCCCGTACCTTGCTAAGGACATGTACCTTACTCATTAATTTGAGCGAATTTTCTATGAAACCATGTACCTTGCTAAGGAGATGAAACCCCATACCTTGCTAAGGACATATACCCACGTACCTTGCTAAGGACATGTACCTTACTCCTTAATTAGAGCAAATTTTCTATGAAACCCCGTACCTTGCTAAGGACATGTACCCCCGTGCCTTGCTAAGGACATGTACCTTACTCATTAACTAGAGCGAATTTTCATCAAAGGACATGTACCTCACTCACAAATTAGAGAGAACTTCTCCTTAAAGCCATATACCTTGCATCATATTTGGAGCGAGTTTTGTCAAAATCGTGTACCTTGTCCAAAGTTGAGAGGGAAATT
Organism: Cryptomeria japonica; assembly: GCF_030272615.1. Lineage (NCBI taxonomy): Eukaryota > Viridiplantae > Streptophyta > Pinopsida > Cupressales > Cupressaceae > Cryptomeria > Cryptomeria japonica. Next base: position 591,712,075 of record NC_081413.1, on the reverse strand, counting down.
TGTTAAAATCATGTACCTTGCTTTGGGACTGGAGCAAATTTGTCTTGGATCCGTCCCTTGCATCATATTTGGAGAGAATCTTATCTAGGGTCATGTACCTTACGTCGCATTGGGGTGAATTTTCCACCAAACCTATCCCTTGCTCCATGTTTGGAGTGAATTTTGCTCATGAATGTACCTTGCACCTACATCAGAGCGAATTTCAGCTAAGGTATGTCCTTTGCCCCCCATTTGGAGCGAATTCCACTATTAAGGACAACTTAGATATTAAAACAATCATTTGGACATCACTTCAAAACATTTTCTTCCAAAAGTGAATTCAATCAGTACAAGGGTGAGTTTAGCCACTAAAGAATCAGATCCAATAATCAAGAAGGGAAAATTCTATCAGAATAACAACAAATTCAAAAAGGAAGGAGTGAATTCATCAAAAGGACAACAAATTTTCCCAAGCAAAGGATCGACCTCTCCTAAACCTGCACCTATCAAATATGCAAATCACATAAAATCAAAGATTAGGTCAAATTAAGAGATTGTATAAGATGTATATCATATGTGTTTGATGCTCATTTGTTTGTTTTGCAATAGGAAAGGAAAGAAATCAGAGAGACCAAGTTGGAGGAGGATCGGAGCAAGTATCTCAAGGAGAGAATTTCAACATCAAGGTCAAGATACAAGAAAAATACCTTCAAAGAACTTCATCAACAAAAATCAAAGAAGAAAAGATCTCAAGGTGTTCGAAGTCTCTCACCACATCATGGTAGCATAAGGATATCACAAACTGTAAAGAAACAGCATTCAACTACCTCAAGGTCATGGTACATAAAGAAAGATAACCCACATGATGGAAGAATGTTTGACAATCTTGAATTCCCTTCGAGAATCCAAGAATCAAAGTCATAATATTGAAGAGCTACATTCAACCAAGTGCATCCTTCATCAAGTATATCCAGAACAAGGAAGAATCAATCAAAGTCATCACAAGGCCTGCATCAAACATGATCAAGGGAGAAGATAGTTTCATAAGAGTTAATCAAAGTCTGCTTCTCGTCATCATTACACTGCGCAAACCGGATAATGTTGACTATCAAGAGATATTGCTCAACACTCTTTCAAGATGAAGAATTTGATCAAGTTTACAAGTGTAGGATTGAGGTGGCATTCTAGTCGCTACTCCACCAATCAGAGAGGTCCACATCAGAGTGTCTTGATTCAATGAACCAAGCTCACCCATGGATGCACAAACTTCGATGTACCTATCCTCAATATTTTTTTGGTCTGCATTAACTGAAAGTAATTTTCTCATTGGCTAAGGAGAGTTTGGTGTAACAAACCCTAATTAGGGTTTCATTATAAAATCTTGGCCATTGATAGAAATCCAATCCTAGCCATTCATTTTAAATGAGCTCTCTATATAAAGCTCATAATATTCATTTGTAAAGAAAAAATGGAAGAGGATAGACAATAGGAAGTGAATAGAAGAATATATAGATTAAAAATTAGAAGTTAGATTGGAATAGAAGAAGGAGGAATTGTTGTCAAAACTTGTAAATGAGATACTCTTTTCATTGAAGTTATGGTGAGATGTGTTACTTCAACAAGTCGCATGGTTTCTACTTCTTATTTATTTTCATGTTGATTAGATTGAATGGAAGAATTTGTTGAATGCATTTGTGTGGAATCCATTTAGTCCATACTACTAGCCTCTTGCTAATTGTAAGTGTGCCTTGCGTGGTCAACTGGAATGATATGAGTTAACTTCAAATTGTTATGCTTCCATTGTCTATGCATCAAATTGGATGATAATCATTGTTTGATGGTAATAATTTGAATATCTTCGAATTATCCTTAGAAGATTGCATCGAGCTTGTGTCAAATTGTTTAGGTTGATGGTGAGACCTTGCCTAGTAGGATTCCATCTAGTCATTCACTCATCTTCTTACATTCTAGGCTTTAGGAGTAGTGTAGACTTCTCAAACCCCATCTCTTTTGCTATTTTTTATCTTCCAACTGAGTAGATAGGACCTAAGTTCCAACAAATCAAGCATTCAGGCATTCAAACATAGGTCCCCTTGTGATTCCAGCATAATCGCATCAATCATCTGCGCTTATCCACACATCATGACCTGACATACAAGAACCTTAGAGTTGTCTCAAGTGATCCTTAAGCGAATCTTCAGTATTTGGGTAACTTTGTTCAAGAGAGGATAAGATACTTTTAGGTATTTTATTCTGTGTTCGCATGTGCATAAAAAACACATCAACGGTACCAATGTTGACTTTACTACCCAAAAGCTACAAAACTATATTCTAAATCACTAGACCAAGCTCTTAGAGAAGATATATCCCCTCAAATACTTGCTCAACAAAGAGACTCTTATGGGTAGATTGACAAAGTGGGTAATAATTCAAAGTGAATTTCATATTGAGTGCATTGATTAGAAAATAATAAAAGCACAAGTAATAGTTGATCAACTAGCAAATGCTCTCACAATAGCAAATCATCCTCTCGTATCTAATTTGTTACATGAAATAGTATTCACAATGACAACATCTACAAAATGAAAATTTTACTTTGATGGATTGTATACACAACATGGTTTAGGAGCTGTAGGCCTTTTTATCACACCTCAAGGGGTTGCGATCCCTAAGTCTTACAGATTGTATTTCCCCCATGCAAAGTATGAGGCTCTTATCATAAGTCTTAAAACAACCATTAAATGGAAGATAAAACCTGCATGTCTATGATGATTCTCAGTTGATTGTCTAACAAGTTAATGATGACTTACAAGAGGATGGCTAAGGATTTAAAAAAGTATTTTGATGACATTATCTTTAAGTAGATCCCAAGAGTGAAAAATAAAGTAGCTGAAGACACGGAAATAATTGCATCTTTACTTGACATGCCTTGCTATGTGTCGCAGTGTGAGTTCTTAGTAGAACAACTATTGATGCCTACTTTCAACATCCTTGAGTCCAAGCTCATGTGTGAAATTGTTGGTCTTGATTCCTTATGGTACAAAGAAATATATGCTTATCATCATAACGAGATCCTTCTCCCTAGCTTGTTGAACAACCAACACAAAACCTTCATATGCCAAGCTTCTTGATACATTATCATCGATGACACCCTATGTTGATGGAGTTTGGATAGTACTCTTCCAAGATGTCTCAATGTGGAAGAAGCTCAAATGACTTTATGGAAAGTACATGACAGTATATGTGGAGCCCATTCCAATGGTCCAACCTTAGCAAAAAAGCTCATGGGAACTAGATATTACTAGCTCACTATGGAGTGAGAGGCCTATAGATTTGTCAAAAAATATCACCAATGTCAAATTCATGGAGATCTCATTCATGCACTAGCATAGGAGCTTCATCCTTAACTACATTATATGTCAGTATGGTGTTCCCCTTTCCATTATCACATACAATGATCGTCCTTTCAAAAATCAAAATGTAGGTGCGCTTTGTATCACAAGTTTCATATCCAACATTGTTTCAACACTCCATATTATCCCTACAATAATGTTCAAGCTGAGTCATCCAACAAACTATACTAAAAATCCTTAAGAAGACTGTCAATGACACTAGACATGACTATCACATCCAAATTAGGCTTACTAAACTAGTATCTACATTCCTAAACGAGCCACTCCATTTTCCCTCATTTTTGGATTGGAAGCCATCCTTTCTGTTGAGTTTGAGTTACCATCCTTGAGAATATCTATGTAGTGCTTCATTGATGATAGAGAATATCAAATTTTTAGATTACATGAGCTAGAGTTACTAGATGAGAGACATCAGACTACACTAAACCAGTTACAAGCTTATCAAAACCATCTCTATCACAATTATAACAAAAGAGTCAGAATTTGACACTTTGAGATAAGTGATTTGGTCTTAAAAGAGAATAAAAGGACTGTCTTAGACAGAGAAAAGTTAGGCAATTGAAGCCTAATTGGTTGGGTCCTTACATCATCACAGTAGCATATAATTCTAAAGCATATGAGCTAGCTACTCTCGAAGGTGAACCACTTCCTGAGCCTAACAGTAGCATGCACCTTTGAAAGTAACACATGACCCTTAGGGAATCCCTTTTAAAAAATAAAAATAAAAATCACCTTGATGAAAAATTGGCAAATAGGCATCTTGTGAAACCAAAAAAAAAGAAACTAAGGGAAATAATTTTTCCTATGGTGAGAACTACTTCAATGGTGCCTTGAGCAAGTACCATTGTCAAAACATCTTAGAGGTGCCATTTGCAATCAATCATCACTCTTTCATATATCATTATTCTATCTGTTTTTCCACCCTATCTATAACAAATTGAGCATACATCTTTCCATAGTAAAACCCCATTTTGTATTCATCCATCCATAATAAAAACTTACCAGCATACCTCTCATGGCCTACAAATTGTTGATGTTTAGCATCACCTTCCATTTCACCAATCCATAATAAAGTTAGACCACCTAAATATTTCCACAATAAATGGTGTTATGCCTAACTGGGGGCAATCCTCAACCTAGGTTTTCAAATATGATCTTTGACATCACTTCAAACGATACACCACATTTGACAATTCCATGACCACTTTCACTTAACACTCCATAATAAATTTTTAACAATTCATAATAAAAATTTCCACCCATCACATACATCATCCATAATAAACTCTCTTGTGAAGACACAAACACTCTGAGAAAACATGGTTTACATATCATGCAAAACACTAAGCTTAACAAATCAGGAATCAACAAATAAACCACATAGCTAGCCTACAATCAAATCGATCAATTGATTAATCAACATCATATATCTTGATCATCTATCATTTGTCTTATACAGGTTTTTGCATCGTTGAAACCAGACTAGACCTCTTATACGACATGCCTCATTCCTAAAACCAAACATGATCCTTATCATCCTATCAATAAACTCTCATCTTTGGCAAGGAGATCTAAATGGTTGTTGAATTGTTTGGTCCAACGAGTCTTATCTTTCATTTGATTCATCTAATATCATGTTTCTATGCTACTTGAGGATATACACAAGTGATTAGAGGAGCGAGGATGGATCAAGATTTTTATCTTTGATTTATGTTTGTGGGTTGTCTTGATAATATTATTGGTGCAACTAAGTTCCCTATGTGTGATTGGGGTTCTATTTAGCATAATCAAAACATCGGATTGAAGTCAAAGGTTATCTAATCACTAGTACATTAGGGGGTAATTTCCAATGGCCCATCGTCGGAAGTCCGACTACAACACGTCGGATTGCCGACAAATGTAGCCATCAAAAAATCGTCGTCGGGCGTCTCGACAATGCCATTGAGCGTCGGAATTCCAACGACACCATGAACTCTCCCGACGGCTGCTATGTTTGCTCCTCCAGCCAAAAATGTCGTCAGATTACAATCGGAATTCCGATGCTCCCCCACTACCATGCATTGACGACCGTCCGACAAGGAAGTGACATCAGACATACAACATCCTTTTTGGATGTTTCTTTAGTTGTCGTCAGAATTCCGACAGGATCAGATGTTGTGGGTCCGACGGTTTGGCCATCGGTGCATGAAAGCATTGCATGAGTTCTACTTTTAAAAATTATATAAAACATTTTTAATTTATTTGATTGAGTCTTATTTGAAAAAAATATTATCAATACAATCTCCTAATAGGAAGGAATTTGACATGCATTAAAAATCTAGTAAAGAAAAAATGTTCTCCTTCTCTCATTCAGTCTGTGCAGTCTTCCAGTCAGCAACACTGAAGAGCAGATAATGGCATTAAGGGATTGAGATTGAAATCCTATAAAACAGAGAAAGCAGGTAAATCACGTAAGGCAAAGTTTGAAGTGTTAAAGAGTTCAAATGCGGCAATGGCAACTCTAGTTCAAGATTACTTCAAAAACTCTAATAAAAAACTCTAGTACTTCTATATTCAAATCTTGGACATCTTCCCTCTGAATCAACCTACCTGTCTGTTGGGTTTTTGTCCACCAACTATTATGGACAAGCCTATTCTTTTCACATATTTTTGCAGATACAACACAACTTAAATGTATCCCAAGTCGATGCAAAGCAACCTCTGCTCCACCAATACTAGAAAATAGAGAAACAACTTTAATGCCATTGGGATAAAATGATTTTAAGACAGATAAATGGTATGCAACTGTATCTATTTGGAATGCATTACCCAAACAGTGCAATCAATCAGTCACACAAGAAGTTCCACGAGTGTGATCTTTTTCAAATCCTAATATAATTTATATCTCGTCAACCTCTAGAGGAGCCACTTGATTTGGCCCCACCCAAACCAAGTTCCATTCTTCGCACTTTTCAAGAACGTATTTTTGTTCACTATCTTGCAGTTTCCCTCGTGAATTTTCAATTATAATACAAAGTTCTTCATGAAGGACACTACCACATCTTCTAGAGTCTATGCAATTCAATTTTTTTCTTTGATCCCATGGAGGCCAATAGTCCTTTGTCTGAGGAAGTGCTTCTTGAATAGTCATGGGGGGAGAGGTAATGCTTGAAATCGCCCTTCTATTGGGAGATTGTGTACATAACCTCTTGGTCTTTTGGAAGCTGAAAAGTACTTCGAGTCCACCAACTCTGGTTCCATGCACTATAGCAATTTTCGGATATTGTCTTCCAAATATCCTTCGTTGCAAAAGCATCATTCTCATAATAGAAAAAAGGTGGCCCTTGCATGAACACATTTATTTTCTCCAAGCGTGGCCCAATAGGTTTCCCAACAACTCCAAAACCAGTTAGTCCCTCCGGACATAAATTAGAGATGTCACATCACACACTCCAGACATTGTTTGTTTGTATTGCACACTCTCTATGTATTTATCACCATTTAACACTTTCCTCTGCTTTTCTCCAATTGCTCTCTTTTGGGCAACTGATGAGCTTGTTTCCATGTCATTCAAGATAATGCCTGCTTGCTTTCTTTTATGAAATTTACTTGCACACGACTCTTCAACTTGTATCTTCTGCTTCTGCACAGATACAAATTATAATTCAGGCTCAAATGATTAAATAAAATAAGCATCTGTAAAGAAAAGATTTAGTCATTGGATGTTACATATTATCTGACGGAAAGATCCTAGATCCAATTCTTGGAGAAAGGAAACATCATTGAATTTTTTTTTTTCAAATAAGACTCAATCAAATAAATTAAAAAATGTTTTATGTAATTTTTAAAAGTAGAACTCATGCAATGCTTTCATGCACCGACAACCAAACCGTCGGGCCCACAACATTATCGTCGGTGCAATTTTGTGGTTAGATGGAAGAGGTAAGAAAAGGATGCATGTTGTTAAATGGAAATGGTGATGCTTGAGTAAGGACTTAGGTGGATTGGGGATCAAAGACCTTAGGCAACAAGGTATTGCCTTAGAAATCAAATGGATTGTCAAGGCTTTAGAAGGGAATGAACCATGGAAGATATTAATCAAGAGAAAATTCATGATTGTCAATTGTTATAACATTTTAAGTGGGAATATTGTTGATAATTTCTCATGGTTTGAAATTATTGTCAGGTATGTCTGCAATCTGAGTAAAAAGTCTTAACTATTTTTTGATTTTATTGTCTATTGAAATTCTTTGGTTTCTTTGGAAGAGAAGGAATGAGAATGTGTTCCAAGGTAAAGGGAGGGTTCTTATTGAGTATAATATTAGAATCACAAGTGCTCTGGGAGTTTTTATCAGTCGAAAATGCTCTGATAGACATTTATGCAAAATGTGGAAGAAGCATCAATGAGGTACGCGAATTGTTTGACTGAATGCCTCCAAGAAATGTCGGTTTATGGAATGGTATGATTGCAGGGTATGCACAAAAAAATTTTAATGGAAAGGTTCAGATGCTTTCAACTAAATGCTCCTCCAGCCTGTGTGAAATTGGGAGCTTTGCAATAGGTTGTGGACGTCCATCACAAGATAAATAGTAGAGGAATTTTTTCAATTGGTGTAGCTACAATTATCCTGTTAGAGGCTAGTTTTGCAGATACTATTATGGTGGCATGTGCCAAATATGGTGATCTTGATCCTATTGAGGTGGGTTGTGGGGTTTGCCTTGCTCCTATGTACCCAATTGTTGTGTTTGTAGGGCTTTATGCTACTAGTAGGTTTAGGGGTGCCTTTCAAAATCCATTGGTAATTCATGTTCTAGTTCATTCCTTGACTATACTTTCCATTGTGCTTAATGTTTTTTGGGAATGGCTAGGTGATTGTATTGTTTCATGGATTCTAGGTGCCTGCTAAACCTAGTTTATTTTTAAATCTTGTTGATCCCTCTCCTTATATGAGATATTCTTTGTTCAAGGTATTCTTATAAGGAAAAGGTTTTAGAGAGCCTTTCAAAACCCATTGCTTGTTGTCAATTCCCTTAGCTACTTTTGTCTTGGCTTAAGTTTCTTTTTTTTGAATCTGGTTTGGGGTTGTTACCTAAACCCCTTTGATCTGAAATTTTTTAATCTAATGTAGGGTTAGGACCCTTTTTCCTGCCAGTTCGATGCTCCAATCAAAAGCATCTCTTTCAAAAAAGGGTTTTCTCTTTTTCAGTTTTGGTTTTCTCACTACTTGTGAGATCCTCTTTTTGCTTAGTTGGTTGTTATATAAGGGTTTGGACCCTCTCCCAATTACCTAGTCTTTAGACTAATTCAAAACATTCTAGTGTGACCTTTTTGAATTAGAACTAGTTAAGTCACATAATCGATATGTTACAATGATGAATTATTTTATATATATTTTTTAAACCTATCATAAAGTATGATAGAAAATAGAATTTTACTTGATCATAAATCCTTTATTAGTTTCTTCATATAGTGATGAGTTTGAAGATAAGGGCCTTCTAATTATAATGTTTATTCAAGATCTCTAACTAATTTAGTTGTTATTGCTATCATTAATGTATCCTACATTGCATGATAGAATATTATGTCTTAATTCTCCCTAATTGGTCTTTTATCTCAATTTTTTTTAATTAAAAATAAAGGCGGTGATTAGATTTCTTTCTTTAGTGTTATCTTTCTCTAGATTAATTAATTAGGGATTCTATTAGGAACATTTCCCATGAAATGAATATAATATAAAGATTACATCCATAATAGAACAAATCACCATAATAGGCTATTATAAAGTACCTATACAAAACTATGAAAGAACATTAAATTAACATTACAAACCCATAAACAATAAAATAGTGAAAATGGATATAAATTTATAAATGTCTCCCTACAAACACCACAACCATAACCAAAAAAATCATAAATAGCAAGGGATGAATAAAAACTCAATAATTCCAAAATCTTGAATTCACTATACCACATTACAATCCACTAGGTATTCAGCCTCTATTGCATTAGGGTTCTGCATTACATTTGTCAAGACACTAACAACTATGGGATCAAGTAATGGAACCTATTTCATGAAATAAATCCTTCCTATGCCAAGCTCTATGGATCTTATATCTAAAAAGTAATAGAATTGTGGAGATGCTAGAGACATCTACTTACCACTTATTATGAATCACCATGAAAAAAGTCAACACCTACCATACAATTACATAAAAATTATGAAGAAATAGCAACTTACAATGCACTAGTTTCAATTATTCATTGTTTATAGTTAAAAATCATAAAGGATTTGAATGGCTCTTAACATCAGATGTCACTAATAATTTTCTTCCATATTTGTCACTTCTTCCTTAAAGTTCAATATATTCATATCTTTAAATGTGTAGGATATAGAAAACATATAATCTCTACACTCTAAGCTACACTGGGGATAAATACTGCCAATCAATATGGAAGCCTCCCATATGCAAGCCTTCTAATGTAGGGGACATGATTAACAAAATTACTATTACCCAAAACTAACTTAAGGAACCTTGAGGCAACTATTTCATTAGAAGTGAAGGTTTAAATCAATCTTGTATCCGTGAGTTGATTTGTTCTTAAGAGATCCCTTCTAATAATGATGCTTGATTTTCATGGTGATTATTACACTATATACCACCCAAAGAATGAAAATATAAATTGCACCAAAATACCACATCACTGATTATTACCAATAATAAGATAGAATAGTTAAAAACCACCACATTATGTGAATTCAACAATGTTCCATGCATACTACATAAATGTAGAAAGATGCTTTAATATGTAATAGATTATTACAATAATATTTTACTAGACCAAGGTTAATCAGCTATTTCTAATACCTCAACTAAAAAATATTTTGAGTTTTCTTTGCAACCCATGTGATAGTACTGTCTTCAAATACGATGGCATTAGGATTCTTGAAAGTTGCTCTCTTATTCATTTTTGGAGCATAAAGATGAAAGCTTCCTTGATTTCATAAATATGGAGGGAAAATCCTATTTCTCTTACATTATTGGTAGATAACAAGAGTTCGAAGTTGGATTTTTGTGCTTAAGAGCATCAAGAGACAATGAAGAGGGTTTCATTTGCTCCTTATTTTATTTGTTTATTAATTTTTTATTGGTTCTTTGCCATATACTATTTTGATTTAATTATTAAATTCAATCTCTATGTCCATAAGAAACACATATTTAATATAATAGAATTAGAGCTACAAGCATAGTATCCATTCTTTTCTTAAGTTGATCAAACTACTTCATTAGTGTATTGAAGGTTTGGATGTGGTATGAGAAACATGGGAAGAATAGAGGATGTCTAAAGAGGGTGAGAAGTAAGAGGGAATAGAATGGAATGGTAGTGGAAGGAAAAATCACACTAAAAATGAAGAGTTGTCATATGATGACAAGAGAAATGATATAAGAAATCATTATAAACATAATTAAATGAATAATTATTATCTAACTTTAGAATGATAACTTTAGCTTGAACATAGATGATTACAATTTAATGACATGACAAATCTCACACATAATAAACATTGACAAAATAAAAATTTCATCAATTTCAACCTAAGCATTTCATCATTTATGATAAACCTTCTTAATCTCAAATATTCTTCAATAGTTGGCACAGTGAATTTTAACTACAATTATCTATGATATAAAACATCTTTAAAATATGTACCCTGGCAATTGTAGCTACAACATGTGACAAAATTCCTCTATTATTTATCCTATGATAGATGTTCATACCTTGTTCCAAAACTTCCAATTTAGCACAGGCTGGGAGGATACTAGCAAAGCTTTATACCTGACAATCACATTTAATTGAAAGTCTCTAAAGCCTTTCCCACAAACCCATTATGTTCATATCCTATAATCAGGTGTTTTATGGGAGCAATTTCTCTGAGGCATTTTGTCAAACAGTCGGCGTGTCTTATCTCATCTCACACATTTTGCATACATGACTGCCAGGGCAATTGCAGCTACACCAACTAATAAAATTCATGTATTGTTTATCTTGTGATGGACGTCCACACCCTATTCCAAAGCTCCTATTTTCGCATAGGCTGGGGGATGTTGACAGAGCTTTACACTTGCTACTTGCATTTGGTTGAAAGCATCTGGACACTTTTCAGTAAACTCATCCTGTGCATATCCTGCAATCATAGCATTCCATGAGCCGACATTGCTTGGAGGCATTCTGTCAAACGGTTCACGTGCCTCATTGATGGTTCCACATTTTGCGCATAAATGTTTGTCAGAGCATTTCCGACTATAATAAAATTTCCCAGAGCATGTTTGACAGTAAAAGCCCTTATGTTATGGTTTGATAGATGTCTACCTGTCCAAAAGCTCCCATATTGGCACAAGCAGGGAGTGCGGTGGAAATAAACATTGATATGGATGGAAACCTATTTGTTCCATATGATAAGACTTATGGGCAGGAATAATTCGAATTCGAATGTTAACGATTGTTCATTTGAATGGAACGGACGGGAATGTATGTTTAAGCCAAACCCGCCCATTATTACATTGTTGGGGACGACAACGTGAGAATGACTAAGTTCTATTTTCTGTCAATTTGCCCCAATTTTTTTGTGATCGCAGAGGTCGACGGGACGAAGAGGTGGGAATAATGTTTATCAAATGTCTTGGTCTTTTTTTTTTAAAGTAATGCCTGTAGTCATCGGAATTTCAACGAACGTGGGCACTTTTTCTAAAAAAACACAAATTTCATTGCCAATTCCTTCTCTGTCGAAACCAAATGTTGAATTATCGTTGGAATTCTGACGAATGCGGGGAATTTTTCAAAAAAAATTCAAATTTGGTCACAATATACCTTCTCCATCGGAATTTTAGGCCAAATGTATTAGTGAATGTTTTCTTGCATCGAGACTATCTTGCTATGTGGTTACTTCCTCACATATACTGACAAGATTCTATCATCACTACTATGAGTCAGGACTCTCCTTGTCTACAACATGTTTGTCTATGCAAAGGGATAGTATCATCACCTTGTTCTTTCTATACCTTGGTGAAAATATATCCATTTGCAAAATAAAAATGCTTTGTAATGATATCTGTGCACTAGTGAAAGTACAATAAAAGTTGTATTGACATCCTATCAATCAATACTCAATCAATCAATATCGAATCAATCAACCAATCAATCAATCAGTTTGCAAATCAATCTCATGCTATCTATTATATCTAATCCATTGAGCATATTTGTATCTAATATCAATCAACCTTTGTCTACCATGAACTAAAATTATCCACTTCTTACTAACAATTTTTTCATCATCTTTCATCTTTCATCTAACATAAATCTTCTTTTGAGAGATCATTCATGTCTTTAATGCACAAGCAATCTCTTGAGGGGGCATCCTACCTCCATCCTACATTCCATCAGGGCACAATGGGGGTAAGAATGACTTCACATTTTTAAAATTTTTCTTTGAAACAATGCTAAAGGCACATTGTATCAAAGAGGGGCAAACTTTAGACACTAAAAATGTCCACAACTTGCAAACAACATTATTATTAATTTTCCTTCTTAATTCATTAATTAATTGATTTTAATTATTTAATTAAACTAACTTTATTTTTCTAAATGAAATTCAAATATCAATTTTCCTTTTTTTTTCTAATTAAAATAATTTTTAAATATTTAATTATTTTAATTTTCTTCCAATATTAATTAAATCTTTTATTACAAAATTAATTCTTTCTTGAAAAAGTATTTTAAATAATCTTCATTATTTAATTGTTTTAATCACTTTATCTAGTGCATATTAATTATTTAATTAATTCTATTCTTCCACTTTCTCATAATTAAATTGATTTGTTTAATTAGCTAAATAAGTTCTATAATTAAATAATTTTTTTAATCTATTTAATTATTCACTTTTCCAAACATATCTCTTCCAAAAAAATAAAATAATTATTTTATTTATTTATTCTTCTCTTGCACACAATTAAATAATTTAAATTATTTCATGCTAATTATCCCTTCACATCCACCTCTCAACTAACACTCACTTTGAATTCAACTCATTAATTAATTTAGCTTTTTCAATCATGGAATCAATTATCTCCTAATCAAGTCTCCTCATTGAACCTCATCCATTTATCTTTAATCAATCTCATTAGATCACCACCATTGATTGATATAAAAATCTATACAAGCAACCTTCATCATCAATCATGAGCAACCCTTGTCTTTGAGCTTTCTGCAATCACGTTGCTGAAATAGTGCTACAGTATAATTTTGAGAGTAGCATACTACCAATACTCAAAAGTGAAGAAGAACAATAGAGGTAAACAATGAAGGTATAATTGCTTGTTTTCATTTGATTTCTTGCATTGCATACATAGTCTAATTGTTGAGATTTTGATTTAGTGTGTTTCTTAGGTGTTTGTAGTTGGCCTACTATTGAATCACACTAGTTTACTTCTTGGTCTTACAGAACCAACCCGCTCAAGAGATTCACTCTAACTTGTAGGCAACCCATATCTCCGAAATTGATTCCATGTTTCATTAGATGGCAAAATGGAGCATTTAGCCAAGGTGCAATCTGAGTGATAACAATAATAATAATGTTCATAAATAACTATTATTGGCTAAGGGGACTCTAAAATTATAGTCAATTAGAAAAGAATGCTAGGGTTAAAAGACCCTAGCTTATTAAAAATAATTATATTCAATGTACAAAAGAAAGGTTAACAAAGCTAGAAGTGATATACTTAAGATGATTAAACCTCAAACAATTAGACAACAAAAATATAAATAAGATCGAGAGAAAGATTCCTTTATGAAGATCGAGTAGGGCTATCACATGTGAGGGGTAACAATGAGACTAGAAGAACTAACAATATTATTCTTTGTCATTACACAAACCCAAACAATATCCAAGAATGCTAATGGGGGAATGTTTGAAACTAAGGGAAATAGGTTGGACAATCAAAGCCTCTCGTAACAATGTCATGCCAACGTCACCGATCATGTGAAAAAGAATTACCATGTTTAAAGGGGGTCTAGTTGATTCCTGCAATCTAAAAGAATAAAATAAAGAAACAAACAAAAATGCATATCCATTAATAGGAGCAAACTTTGGCAAAATTCAAGCTTTAAGGTTCTTTTGTGCAATAAATTATGTTGATTTCTATTGATATGGTTGTTTATGTACAAACCATGCCTTATAATATATAAGGCATCTTTCGACCTTTATTTAAACTAAAATCTTGTGCCATCTACTAATTCCTTGCATTTATCTATTGCTTTGTCAAGTAATTTGTTATTAAAGATTTTGAACATACATGCAAGACCTTACAATCATGTGATAACACAAGCACTACGAAGAGAAATCATGCATCATTTACGTTGGCTACAAGGATAAGCCGTTTCCATAAAATCTCATATAACAATTCAATTGACTTGCAATCTAAATTATAGCAATTTAGTTTTGTGCATTGGTTTCAAATTGCCAATGCATTTCCCCAAAGGGTGTCTAGCAACAAAAGCTAGAATTATCATCACCCACACCAAAGGTCAAAATCATGGAACAAGGAATAGCAAATATTTAAGTAATTTCAATAGAGACAAGACATCTATTCCATTATCTTATTCTATAATAAATTATACATAGTTGACCTTAGAAAAATAAGTCAACTTTATTTTGATTAAAACTCTCATCATACACTGGGCATGTCCAAAGAGCTCAAGGACCCAAGCATAAAGGAAAATGGTAGACCAATGTCTGAAGTTAATTTTTGCTTGTGATAATATTGTTGTACTAAGGTTTCTCAAAAGAGTATTAAGCGAGATGGATTTGGGATTAACATGAGAACCTAACTAGAAGGATTTCATAAGAGGTGATTTTATCAAAAAAAAATGGCTATAGTGGTACTTGAATGCAAACATGTAGCTCTAGTTGCTTTGAATCTTTCTTCTAAACCAATTTGAAGACATGGAGTTGGCAAATGATGTGGAAGGTGTCAATTTTATGGAGCCTAAAGATATTGAAAAGATGGAAAGGGTTGAGTGTGAATTCTCCTATTACCAAGGGCATAGAGAATGTGGTGCTAGATGAAGTGTGGTGTGAGTTATGATTGCTTAAGTTCTATTGCAATGATTTAGGTAAGGTTTTGGCTAGAATGACACACAATCAGGAGCAACTGGAAGTACGCAGTGACTACACAATTCCTAGTTTTTGTGGCGGCTCTATTCACCAAGAGTGGCATAGATGGAAAGTGAGCATAGAAGTATGCTTCCCTTCCTTGGTTGGGGCTTATCAAGAATACCAAGAATCAGGTGGTGACCCATGGAATGTTGTTTGGGTTGAAGAGGTGGTGAACTAGGAAGTTGATGGTAATGTAGGCAAGGAGCAATGGGAAGTCTACTGATTCAGTGGCTGCAATTACATTTTTTTGTTGTCATCTGTAGGATTTCCATGGATGTTTTTGATGGAGGATTGGTTTTTGTTAAGGGATTGCTCTCTGTCTATAGCAAGTGAGATATTTTTTGCTTGTGAAGGATTTGATGGAAGTCAGGTCATCAATGTTGCTGTTAGGTAGTCATACATTCCTACATTTTTTATGTTTCTGTTGTGCATGTTGTACATATGTTAAATTGAATTATTGTTATGCTCTTTATGTATCTGTTTATCTCTCAAGGGTGGAGTCCCCAATAGACCCCCCAACAAATTAATGCATAAATTTTAAAAAATAAATAAAAACTCTCATATATATTGCTAAAACATTATGCTTCAAAAGATACTCAAAGTGAACACAATTCTTTAACAATTACACATCAGAAACCTATCTTTGCCTCCACGCATATAGTTGAAGTTGATGATGGTGCCAACAGTGGGTAGAGTGTTGGAGCTTGGTGATCCCATAGGTTGGTAGAGGGAATTGGCCAAACTATGGACCACCCAAAAATAGAAGAGGAAAAAGTCAAATGCATGATATTACAGTCATCCTAAAAATTTAAAAGTTTAAAATCATACAAATTTACACTCAGCTGATGGAACATGAAGATTGTGATATTTTCTTTGTGCCTAATAGTGAGAGTGATCTAACCATCTTGAGATCTCGATTAAATGTGTGGACATAGCCCACAGACAATTCAACTGTCACACTCATCCCATTGTAATGCAAATTTTTGGGTGAACTATGATTATGCACAACTAGACCAACTTCATGCAATTCCCCTTCTCTCCAGCAGATTGCAACATTTGTATGGCCTCTAGCCTTCAACCCGCTTACACACCCACTAGGCCACTTATCTCTGGGTAATGCAGGTAGCAAGAAAAGGTTTCTTTCATCGCTTTGAATTAGTATTTCTGCAATGGCAGATGCGAACCTGGCAGAAGATATGTAATCGATAGACATGCATTCAGATCTGTGTACTAGCAGCCTATGTTATAAAGAATAGAAAATCTTATAAATTCCAATAAGTTTCATCTACTGCTTTAATGCTAATGACAAGTTAGGAAAAGTTATCTTCCATTCTACTTTGTCAACTTCATTTGAAAAAGGGATAGCAATGAATGGGTTAAGTTTGTTACCCAAAATTTGCATCAATTTGAAAAGGTGGGTGTGCCGTAAATAAGTTTGCATAAAGCCCACCTTCAAATAAGTTTGCATAAGGCGCACCTTCAAACCTTTCTTCATTACTAGGATCCACCAAAGTAATGAGTTTCTTGACCATTCGATATGCATGGTCACTGTCAAGAAGACGTGCCCAAAGTGCAATCTTCCATACTGTTGACCATCCTGGTCCATCCTCTCCTGATCATACAGCATTGTAGTCAGAGAGATCAAGAGCCGCTAACCAGGATTTGATATGATAATATACTAATAGCCACCAGAGGTTATAATGAATAGTGAAAAATAACAAGAGTGCAAAAAGCTTGTCATTCCTTTTTGACACAGCTAGAACCTAACAAAACTAAGATGAAGGAAGCGCAGTAATTTCTGGGACTAGTGCAAACAGTAATTATTAATAAAATGTGGAAGGAGAAGAATGGTCTTAACTCTAGACTTGTAGCCATGTAACTTACGGCCAATTTCAGAAGATATCCTCAAAACTTCCACCAAAAATGGATAAAATAGACTTCACAGTCTATACTTAAAAGTTAAGACATGGACGAGGCTTGTAATTTTCATTACTATTCCTGTTGTAAAATATTCACTTGTTGTAATAGCTAAATACCATTCAGGAAACAAATGAAATCCTATTTTACTTATCCAGAGATACTATGATACAAAGTCAAACTTTAAGTTAAATTGAAAAAAAAGCAATTTACACAAACAAGTTTTGATTTCAGACCTCTTTTAAACAAGCTACGAATAGCAGCTTTGCACAATTCTGGGGTGGACTCCATTGTTATTGTGTGACCTGGATAGAGCCCAAACAGATGTGACATATGTCGATGCTGCACTTCTGGATCCTGAAAATCTTGTGCCTGACAAATTCATTACAATATACATCTGGTAAAACACTGAATTGATATATAGAGTATTTGAAACATGTATTAAGCAATTTCTCACATTTAAATTCTATTAAACATTCATTATAGAAGATAGATGCTAGAAACCAAGGAAAAGGAATGATAGGAACAAACAATTTCATTATCTGGTGTGTGTTTTTTTTACTTGCTTGAATTCTTTAAAAAAAGTTGTAGAATAACTAGAAGCATGTGCAACCTCCTAAACAGATTATTGTTGACAATAAGCATCTTAATCAAGGCTTCTCCTCAGAAAATAAGTAGGTGCATAAATAGAGTTGCTGAATGAATTCACCAAAACGTAAATCCTTTCCATGAACTTTTGACAAAGATTGCTAGTCTAAATTATAAACATACTTGTAGAACTATGTATATCACACAACTACCTATTTGCCACGGTATAAAATGCACAACATACATTAAGATATTTTCCACCAGACAAGCAAGCTAATAAGGAGATAAGGTTACAAGCAATAGTGTTTGTTAGCTATATTTGAGTTTCCAAAATTACAATACTATGTGTGATAGGATACATGTTTAACGAAGTGATGGTCATGAATGCCCATTTCGGTTGCCATAGCTACTTTGCCACTTCTTTGTGTGATAGGATACATGTTTAACAAAGTGATGGTCATGAATGCCCATTTCGGTTGCAATAGCTACTTTGCCACTTCTTTGACAGTTTATTTTGATGGACAAAAGATCAAACAATTTTCTTGTGACCATACCTACCAGAAAAGAAGCAAGGATTTCATGTTCCATATGAAATTAGCTTATGATATGGGTGTATCTTAGCTGCTGATTCAAGGATTAGATCCCCAAGAAAACTAAAAACTATAACAAAATAAGCTTTTGTAAGCAGTGTGTGAAAAATAAACTGTTTAAAAGTTCGCTTCTGATATGGGTATTAGCTGACCATTTGAGGACAAACTCCCCAAGACAACTATAAACTAAAAACAACGAATAGATTGGAACCAGAAGATTCATTGATTTCATTTATGATGTTCTGTTAAAACCAGTCAATTATCACTGTTTCCAGAAGACTCTTTGGTTTGATATATAATTTTCTGTGAACACCTATTCCTTCCTAATACCTATAAATAAAAATATAAGTTGTAAATGCATCCATTCAATAGTGGTATCTTTCATATTTGTTGTATAAATCAGTATTGTGAAAATAAGTGGATGTATTTTGGCAAGTAATTGGCACACAAGTATCATAATGATGGATACGTTTATTACATTTGTTAAGTGTTTCATGAGTTGAAATTATATTTTGGACAGTCAATCACATAGGATTTGTCTGATCATACAATTTGTTGCATTCTTGCCACCAATAACTATTTTCATACATCGTGTGTCATCTTTAATTAGAAACTTTGTGATGAAAAGTAACTTTGCAACAAACAAGCTTTTCAATTTCTCCAGACATCGTCATTTTTCATTTAGGGCTAGCCCATTTCATTCTTGACCTCTGATCAATATGGAGCTGGAGTGCAAAAATTCCTAAGCTAACAGAACCATAAAAAATACTTGCTCCTATAGTCTGGCAATGTTTATGATCACTAAAACATAGAATATTATAGATCAGTGATTGGTTTGCAACCATAGCTTTGAAAATGCTTACGATAGATATATAGTATTATAGAGAATGACAATAAATTGTACAATAATCTACAGCCGCATTTCGTTCTACGAGAATGAAGGGACATGTTTCCGAAGAACTGCACATCAATAGTCACACTCCTATCAAGCATCTAATGAATAAAGAAAATAACATTCAAATCTAACACATTTCACATTTTGCAAAAGTATATTCAAATGCATATATTTCTATTCAGTAACTTAACGTTAATTGTCTTACCCATTCCATTAAAGAACCATCTTGGGAAACCTTCGGCGGAAAAAGATTTGGTAGTGCAACCTTCATTTTTTGAATTAAATCATCACTTGTGTTTCCTAAAACCTGCGGAAACAAATAAATCATTATCAGTGCTCAAAAACAGTCCCATCAACACTTTGGACATTCTACTAATGCAGAATATATGCAAAAATTAAAACACAGATCACCCAATAGCACAAAAATACCTCAGCCGCAGATATTGTGGCTATAAATATTTCTTTTATGATAGCCATGTCCATTGCAGTTGCATAGCTTACACTAGCCTGTTGACCATCTGGAGCAATGAACAGGTGTTCTGGAGAAGTTGATGGATTGGTCACAAGGACACCTTTGGGATACTCCACTAACCAGTCCAACAAAAATTCACCACAGCCCTTCAGCAATGGGTATGCCTTTTGCTCCAAAAAGTTCTGCTATCCAAGGAAAAATATGAGAAATCAAATTATTGTGACTATTGAAAATCGCTTACGTTAACCAATCTATGAAATAAAATTACACAAAATTATCGAGAAAGGAAGACTATGGTCATCATTAAAATGGAAGCAAATACTCCCATTATAGAAGTAAAATAAATCTCTACAATAGAACTTTTGTTTTGTGTAACAGATGCACTTTGCTTGGATATGCTATGAACATTTGTATTCACTATCAAAAGATATGCTTTCTTGAGAGGCCTCGAAATTGGTATAAGCATATTTGTGGGCAAGTGGTGATTATGCACATATATTAAGCACTGGATACACATTGTTTGTGAAATTAATAAGCCTAAATAAAATAAACAGAACCTGTATCTCACTCTTATCTAAATGGAAATCCAATTTCAGGACAATTCCTTTCTTTGTGAGGTGCTGTTTAAATAATCTAAACACTAAAATCAGATCCAAAAATGTAGATGCTCCACTCCTTTGTTAATCTTTCCACCACTTGGAACCTTCTATAACCTCCACAAAGCAATTCCATTCATTCTTTGATAAACTGTGCTCTGATACTAGAGACTTCAGATCAGTTCTATGATTTTACTCCTCATACATGGTTATGAAACATGATTTGAATTTCCTGACAATTATATGTAGTGAAGCAATCCATTAACTAGGCTTGTAGGGCAACTTGAAACGAGGAAAGGAAAAAGGATGATCAGAAAATTAAAACTAGTTTGAGACTATTTAATGACTTGTGGCACCCCTCATAATGACTGACTGAAAACTAAAAATACCTTAACAGGAGTGCTTTTGCTTTTTACTACAATCAATGTCGCTTCCCTCTCTAGAACTTGTGCCCTAATTCTTATGTATAATTTTTTGCTATTAATTTTTTTGCTTCTCATTTTATAGAATTTGAAATGTACCCTAGCAAAAGGAGATACAAGAACTCGTTTGATTCATCCTTCAAGACAAGTTACCGAGTCTACATAGCACCCAACATGCTGACATGGCACCTACTCACCTTCAGACGAGGCTAAACTAGCTCCAAAAGGGGTTATAAAACTCGTGTTATTGACTTTTCCAAAAAAATTCTTAAAATCAAAGCTGCTGATCACAATCAATGATCTGTAATTTTTGAAAAATTTCATGTTATTGAAATGCGGTTTTGGAGCCAGTTTAGCCGCAGCCCTCAACTTCTCCAACCAATTAAATGTCTCCAAGTCGACGTGACCAGATTCAATGAACCCGACTTATCCAAGAGAGCTTCTAGAAGGTGCTGATAATATTTTATTATTGGTTTATATTCGAAAGAAGGACAAGTTTCCCCAAATGTAATTTTCTCATTGGTCGACTTGCCCCACTTTTTTGTGCCACATAAGCTATTGTTAGTAAACCCTAATTAGGGTTCCATCTTGTAATATCGGCCCTTGATTGCAAATCAATCTTGGTTGTTCATTTGTGGAAGGATCTCTATAAAAGGCCCATGCCTTCTCATTTGTAAATCATTAGACCGTTCATTAGAAATAGAGAGCTCTTGCTAATTAGAATAGAAGTAGAGTAGGAGAAGGAGAAGACATTGTTATAAGACTTGGAGAAATAAAATTTGATTTCATTGAAGATATGGTGGATTCATGTTTATTTCAATTTGTTGCATGATGTTCTTCCAATTTCTCAAATTGTTAGAAGTGCATTGATGTTAATGGAGAATGTAACAATGTTTGATGAATTTCAATGGTTCATAATTTTTGCACTTAGATGATTTCTACTTGTAGTGTAAAGTTAGCCTAAACCTTTTTTATATGGATGCTCAACTTCTATCATGGAATGTACATTGTTCGTTATGATGGTGTTTGTATGCGGGAAAAGCGGGTCGATAGAACTCAAAATGTGAAAAACCGAGTTCTATGGAGCCTTGCTCACACACCCACAGGACTTCTTGGTGCAAGCTATAGAGTAATGAAGTATCACTCAGCTTCCCAAGGTGGGTCCCATGGTTCTCTATCTTACATGGTCCCTCAAACCAACATTTTTGCTCTCAGATCACTGAGCAAAATGGTTTAGGGATGGCAAATGCAAGAACGAGGGATGCTTTTTGTTGATTTAATATGAGATGCATCCTAAGCTATGCATGATTCTAGAAATGCAATAAACTAGCTATAAGATGACAAGATTAGTAAACAAATACTATCCTAGCATACTATATTAGTTAATGATTTAAGCTAATGATAATAGAATTAATTCTAAACATGCATATTTAGACTAATTCCTAGTTAAAAGAGAGGCTAAAATGATGAGCATATATGAAATGAAAGCTTGAATGTATTTGAGCATAAGTATGATACTACAAACTTGGATCATCAAAATGGAGGGATGAGAGCTCTATTTATAGCAAAAATAGGGCAATGGATGGTCAGGATTGAAAGGGTTGATCAAGGGTTGAGTTTGAAAGTTGGGAATCCATGTTTGCAATTTGCACCAATGAAATGGTGACAAATGTCAACATAGGGTTGGGTTGAGAGAAGGGGTTGGAGGCATTAAATGCTTGAGAAGACCTTATGGTTATCTAGAGGGTAAGGGTCAAGCTTAAGCTAAGATTACCCATTGGATTAAGTTTTAATCCAAGGATAAACTCTTGTGCAAATGATTAAGGGATAACCATGGTCAAAGCAATGAATGCTTGATGAGACCCTTGGGTTACATGGAGGTTGAGTTTAGAGAAAGTCTCTAATCATGCTAGAGGGTTGAGTTAACCATTAATGGTTTGGGAGACTTTGGAAAATTAAGTGGTTGAAGACTTGAAGCCTTTAATGGTTATCAAAGACTTTAAGGGTTTGAGAAGTGACTTCCCTTTGTTTAGGGATGTGACAAAGTTTAGAAGATGGGTTAGGTTAATTTAGAAGTGATTAGAAGGGTCTAGAAGAAATTAGGAAGGGGTTTAGGAAGCAAGTGGGAGATGTAGGAAAATGCAAGTGGATGGAGGGATAATAGGATTTAATTGAAATAAAGTTAATTTAATTCAATTTGGTTGTAATTTGGGGAAATTAAATAAATTAGATTTATTCAATTTAGGACAACTATTTAATTAAATTTGAATTTAATTAAAAGTGGATAGAAGGGATTTAATTGAATAAAATGATTTATTCATTAAATGGGTATAGTGAATTTAATTGAGTAATTTACTTAATTAAATAGAGGAATACGGGTAATTTAATTAAATAGAGAAATGAACATAAAATATTCATTTAGGAATATGGTCATTTTTATACATCTACAGTGTTCATTGTGATATGCAAACTCTTTGCATAATCCTTGGAACATTGCACCAGTTGCCATGCAGTTGTTGTTGACCATGGCAAAGAAGGACCTGGTTACTGGGAATTTTTCCATTAGAGTATGATCCATTACCCTCATTGTCCCTAGGAGTAGATTAGAACTTCTTAACCTTTTCCCTTTTATCCTTTTTTTCAATTCCAGTTAAGTCCGTTTAAGGAAAAAGCATCACAATCTTGCAATATCCGATGATGAAGTTCCAGCCATAGAATCAAGAGAAATGACGAACAACAAAAGCATAAGTCCCCCTTGGATTAACATCACACATCATACCAAACGAGATATATCCGTCATAAAGTCACAAGTTCGTGTAGGAACCTTGGAATCACTTTTATGAACTTTTGCAATCTTAGCATAGAAGGCGATTTTGCTCAAGAGAGGATATAGTGTGTGAAGAAGTTGAGAAATACAACTTCAGAGATCCCAAGAACACTTGCAAGCAAAATACCTGTCACAAGAGAAGAATAGAGGCAAAAAAACAATAATGGCTCTGAAGAAAAAGATTTTCATTCAGAGAGGGAATGAAAAAAGAAATACAATAAAATCCTTATAAAAGGAGACTATGCAACCCTAAAGTTGTGCAAACCTAAAGAAACCCTAAAGGGATAATATGTATTTAATAATTATTAAATACCTACAATATTATTAAATGCCTAAATTTAGCTTAAGTGTAGAGGATAATAGAATTAAATAAATAATTATTAGCTAATACATGTTAACTCTAACACCCCCCCTTAAGATGAACTTAGGGAGTAGCTAAAAACAACTAAGGATTAAAAAATGCATGTAAACAAAATGCATGAAAGTAACAATGGGTCCTGGCAACTAGGCATGATGAGGTACCCAAGTACAAACAATCTCTCACAACTAGAGAAAAGGAGAAAACCTCATGGGAAAAACTCCTCTCCTAAAGAGAGAAATACAAGTGAAGGACTGAAGAAGCCTCCAAACAAGAGAATGTCCCAGAAAAAAGGAACAAAGGATGAACATGAAGAACACCACTGAAGCATGAAGCTGCAAACACTGTTGAAGAATAATTGTCGACCTGAAGAACCTCCATTGAAATAGAAGATGATCAGGTAGAGAAGACGGTAATCTGCACGAGTGCCCTCAAATAACACTACTTGAATCAGATGGCAAACAAAGGCAAACAACTGAACTCGAAGATACAGATGGAAAAAGCACCAAAGTTTGAAGAGTTGATCAATCGAAGATGGAAGGTTGCCTCCAAAAATAGGAATGAAAGAGTGTCCATATGGTAAATGATCCATCTCACCGAAATGCATAGGTAACCAGCCACTACATCTGCCTCATACATAGGAACAAATACTTAATACATAGCTCACTCCAACGAACCAAGGAAGCATTAGAACCAACAACCAACAAGAGAAACCCCCCATAATGCTGACAAGGGAGAGGTGATAGGTACACTAAAACTGAAAAACTACATGACGAAGAACCAGGAACATCGAGAGTGCAGTAGAAAGTAAAAACACATATAAAGGCTAGTGTCGTGGAAGGAACACTCACTTGACACACATCATGAGGCTAATGTCGTGGAAGGAACACTCACTTGACAAAGGTAGATGGTAAACAAAGGCAAACATCAAACCCCCCCATGGCACTTTATAATGAAGTGCGAGTACAATAAGGCACAAGATGTGCAAGATCCCATAATACATGCAAAGCATAGTGGCACTTTATCTCAGTGCATTTGCAAAAAGGAAAATGCTTACAAAATGATGTATACATTGCTCAAAGAAGACAAAAGGCTGGAAATACAGAAATAATAGCCAAAGAAGAGTCATCCCACACAAAGAAAAGGATCCCAGGAGCTAAAACATCCAAGATATTTACCAGAGTGCATAAATGCAAAAACACTGAATAAAATGTACCTGGAGCAAAATCTGGAAACAAGACCCATACCACTGGAAAGTGCACAGAACCAGCTTTCCAACGATACCTCGTGTGCCAAAAAAGGAGTCTGGATGCTCAAGATATGTCTCCTGGAGTGCAAAAAATAACTTCTGGCTTTGACGTCAAAAAAAGACATCAAAAGAACAAAAACAAAAGATCAAACCTCTAGATCTGAAGAGAGATCGGAAAGAGATTTCTGACGCCTATTTGTTTGCCAAAATCCGACTTCGTTTGCCCAAGTTATGGCAAAAAAACGACCCCCCTATCAAAAAAGGCTTTCAAGAGGAGCCAGGAGTGGTGACTAGGCGGAGGTGGCAGGTGGGCTAGGCAGCGGTGGTGGTCGAGCGGCAATGTTGGCCGAGCGACGGTGTTGGCTGGGCGGTGGTGGTGGGTCGGTCGGCGGCGGTGGCGGTGAACAAACCGCTGATAGTTACTGTTGCGGCAATGGCGGTTGCCGCTGCCGGTAGCGGGGAGTAGACCGTCGAAGGCTGGCCGTGATGGTTAGTAAACCATCGTCGACAGCAAGCCATTTTGGAGACAACGGTTTGGGCATGTCGTTAAACTGCCCAAATTTTTTTTTTTTAATTTGGATTTTTCTCGAAATGCGAGCCCAAAAAAGGGCAAAAGAAACCCAAAAAAATTCCAGAGCCAAAATTGTCCAAATTGGACAAATTCTATATGAAAATGGGGGTTTTTAGGTGTTCTGAGCTCAACGGTGAGGTCCATTTGAGCTCAAAATGCCCAGAAACAAAGAAGCACCCCAGATTAAAAAAAATAAAATAAAAATCTGAAACCCTAGCCTCCAAAAATTCTTCTGAAAAATCAAGAACAAGTAGCAGCAGATGAAGGCTCTGATACCATGAAGAAGTTGAGAAATACAACTTCAGAGATCCCAAGAACACCTGCAAGAAAAATACCTGTCATAAGAGAAGAATGGAGGCCAAAAAAAAAAAGGCTCTGAAGAAAAAGATTATCATTCAGAGAGGGAATGAAAAAAGAAATACAATACAATCCTTATAAAAAGAGATTATGCGACGCTAAAGTTGTGCAACCCTAAAGAAACCCTAAAGGGATAATGTGTATTTAATAATTAGAATAATTATTAAATACCTACAATATTATTAAATGCCTAAGTTTAGCTTAAGTGTAGAGGATAATAGACTAATAATTAAATAAAGAATTATTAGCTAATACATGATAATTCTAACACTGTCTTTGGCATTTTTATTATGTGTTGGTGTGGTCATTAAACACCCATCAACAGAGCGCTAGATAGAGGGATTTTCAAAGCAAAGAGAACAGGGAACAAACCATAACATGGTTTGGGCATTGAAAAATGAACAAGAACCCTCAGATTCTAATCATGGAGATAACTCCCAAACACCCATTCTCAATCCATAAGCTATGGAACAACGTGGAAATGAGAGGAAGGATCCCTTAATTCAAGAATTGAAGAAAATGCAAAACCAAAATATGATGGGACAAGTGGAGGAGATGCAACAGAAACCTGGTTGATTGGTATGAACAAGTATTTTGGGCTGATTGATATAAATAGCAACACTAAGGTTTGATTAACAATATATCAACTAGCACCGATAAAAAAAAAACAATATATCAACTAGAAGGGGAGGCTTCCCTATGGTAGGACCATCACTTGGACATAAATGATATGATCTAAAAGATTTAACATGGGAGAAACTCAAGAGTGTTGGTTGAAAATTTTGTACACCTGGGAAGATGTGCAAAATTGTGGTTTCAACCATAGCGCGTGAGTATAAAACTCTCCTAATTTAAGGGAAGGTTCCCCCTTTTCTACTATTACTACCTAAACACTAATCTAAATTGGGTGAAACAACGTCCTTTTCTCTTTTTTCAGAAAAGACGATAGTCTTTCCTCTTCCTAGGAAAGAAACAATAGTTTTAATAACAAATACAACAACTTAAAGACACAACAAGAATGCTTAAACAAAAAGGAAGTGAAGTTTCCATGAAAGCTCAAAGTCTTCGGTCACTTCCCCCAGGGCAGGAAAATAGAAACAAAGCACAAAGTCTTAAGATCCCACTATCCTATCTACCTTTTTCATAATAATAAAACGAGAACACTACACAACATATGGCAACACAAAGTCTGCAAGTATGATGTACCTTCGAACCAATTCAAATGGGAACAACCACAAGCACGCAATCTTGCAACTCTTCTCAACTCTTAACACTAAACTATATTAATTCAATCTTCAATATTTCCAGCACAAAGTTTGCAAGAAATTAGATTGAAGCTCTTTTCAACAACCTTACTACAATGATCTCAAGCAAATATAAAGCACTATGCCACTATGACACAAGAACACTGTTAATTTTAGTACTTTCAGATTGGATAAAACTCAGAAAATCAGAATTAGTTTCTAACTAGGTTAATTAGATTTATTGTTTTCTAGATTTAAGCATAGTAAAGGAAATGAATGCATAAAGACAAAGCATAGTTACCCGGGGAAAACCTCGTAGGAGGAAAATCCCAGCCAAAAAAGATCCTCAGATCTGATTATGGTTTTGAATTCAACTGATAATTACACACTTATCTGGAGTATAGATGTTGTAGTCACAAGGAGGATGACATAGAAGTCTACACAATTAGTTTGCTGATGGAGATCATGATTTGCAGTCCTTCTAATCTGACTTGCTGTGTGTAACAAGGGTAGCTGCACCTTTCAACTAGTTCGCAGTCCTTCTATAGGGTTTGTTTGAGTCTTCAATGGAGTTCTCTATCTCTTGGTGGTGATCTGCTGTCTTTGATGAAGTTCGTTGTCTCCTATTAATGATCTGCTGCCCTTTAATGTAGTTCGCAGTTATCAACTGCCTTGAATATATATTTCGCTTCCTTAGAATATATTTCACATCTTCTTGCAAAACTGAATGGATGAATGTTATGTGAAGTATATGCTTTATTTATAGGAGTAGCAATACTTCTAATCATG
Organism: Cryptomeria japonica; assembly: GCF_030272615.1. Taxonomy (NCBI): domain Eukaryota; kingdom Viridiplantae; phylum Streptophyta; class Pinopsida; order Cupressales; family Cupressaceae; genus Cryptomeria; species Cryptomeria japonica. Next base: position 591,683,617 of record NC_081413.1, on the reverse strand, counting down.
TCGGCCTTCTTTGCAATTTAAACATATTAATTTATTTAATTCCTTTTAAGCGAAATGGGTAGGGTCGGCCCTATCATGGTGGCGTGTTGGGTTTGGGTGTAGCGTGGGGACCTTTTAGGTGGAGCCGAGAGGTATGGGGCTTGGCCCTATATGTTGGAGAAGGGGCTGGCCCCCTTAGGCGGATTCCAATGTTGCCCAAGGCAATTGGAATCCGCCAGCCCTAATTACAAACAACAAACACAAGCTCTTTTCAACAGTTAAATTTGGAAAGTTAACTGTTTGTTAAATTTTTTTAGTTTAACAGTTAACTTTCCAAATCTTGAATGTTTTTATTTTCCTTCAACTACAATTACATTTCTACGCATGTGATGGATGTATGTTTATGTATGTGATCAAATTAGCTTCTATTTGATGATGTTATAGTGTCTTTAAGCTTTATTCAATAATGGGTGCATGAAACAAGTTTTAAATCGTTAAAAATCTCTAAATTTCAAGGGTTTTTTTTATTTCGCCGAGTCACAAGTCGAGTCGGCCTTGCCGAGTCCGAGTCTGGGAACTTTGATATATAGTTATAGTATAACTATTTGCATTTCAGATTAATGATACCAGTTTGGTCTAAAATTAATTAATCTTCTGATACCAGTATAACTATTTGCATATTAATTAATTCTAATATTTTGATTCTAAATAATATAGTATAGACTAAAATTCTAAATTAATCTTATAGAAAATTTCAAAATACTGTCCCAGACAATATAAATACTGTCACAGAAAATATAAATTTTATATTTTCTGTGACAGTATTTATATTGTCTGGGACAGTATTTATTATTTTCTATAAGATTAATTATAGAAATAATTTTTGTGATAGTTTTTGCTATATTTTTTATTAATGATAATATTGTCACAAATTTGCAATAATATTCTGATTGCACATTTGTGACAGTATTACTATTTAATAATTTATATTTTTGATTGTAGACTAAAAATACATAAATTTATTTATAATTTTATATTGATCCATGTTTGGTCTCTTTTGCAGCTTTGCTAGGTTTCTTTCGAATTTTTATAAAAGACAATGGCTTTTGCAACTAGAGGTGGTACAAGTAGAGGTGGTGGTAGAAAGAGGGATCCTTTGTGGAAACATGGCACACCAGGTGCAGTGGCAGGAGAGGTTATTTGTAACCATTGCACCAAAAACTATGACCGGTGGCATACACCAACTCAAATATCACCTTGCACAGATCACTGGACAAAATATTACGATATGTGACAATTGTCCTTAAGAAGTTCAAAGGGAGGCAAAAGCAAAGCTTTCAGAATTTGAGCAAAAGAAGGCAGAAAAAGGAGGACAGCAGAGGCAATGGCAGCCCCAATGAGAGATATCAGTTCTACAGGGTCAGAACATATTGGGGTGGGCAGCAATACATCTAGTTTTTTCATTCCTCGTACCACTCCCGGTGCTTAACCTGGATTGTTAGGTACTTCATGGAATAAGGAAGTGCATCAGCAGACAAAGGTGGTATTGGCTAGATTTTGGTATTACAACAATATTCCATTTAGTATTGTTGATAGTCCATATTGGGAACAATTGGTCAGTGGATTGACCATGTCAAGTAAGGGGTTCAAGTCCCCAAGTCGTTATGAGTTGAGTGGGCCATTATTGTAGAATGAGGTCCAAAGCACACATCAGCTAGTTGAACAACAAAGGAGGATTTGGGAAAGGAATGGCTGCACCATTTTATCTGATGGGTGGGCAGATAGTAGGAATAGGACACTCGTCAACTTTCTAGTGCTTCAGGGGGATAGGTGGTATTTTTAAAATCAATTGATGCCTCAAATGAAATGAAGAATGCAGAAACCTTGTGCAACATGTTGGATGAGGTGGTGACCGAAGTAGGAGTGCAATATGTTGTTCAGGTTGTGACCGATAATGCAGCTGCATATGTGGCAGCCAGTAAACTTCTACAGGCTAGGCATCCGACATTATTTTGGAGCCCTTGTGTTGCTCATTGCCTTGATTTGCTCCTTGAGGACATAGGGAAAATTAGTTGGGTGAAGAATGTGGTTGAAGATGGAAGGGAAATCACAAAGTACATCTATAACCACACATGGGTCTTGGAGCTTATGAGACAACACACTGATGGTAAGGATCTTGTGCGTTCAAGAGTCACACATTTTGCCACTAATTTCCTCAACTTACAAAGCATATTACATGCATTGCCCAACCTGAAGAGGATGTTTGTGAGTGAAAGATGGTTGGAGAGCCCTTATTGTAGGAAACCTGAAGCAAAGAAGGTCGTGAAGGCCATTTTTTAAGAAAGATTTGCCAAACTCATGGAGGAGATCATCAATGTAAGTGTTCAAACTTCAAACTTCAATTGATGATTTATTTTTTAATTTTCTAATATTACACTTTGCTGATTTTTGTCAAATTTGTTATGTCTAGTTGTCAGAACCGTTGGTGAGGGTTCTACAGATGGTGGATGGGGATAAAAACCCCATAGGGTATCTATATGAAGCCATGGATAAGGCCAAAGAGGCAACTCAACACTTGTATGGGTTAGACAGGACCAAATATGAACCCATATGGCGCATAATTGATCGAAGGTGGAACCGACAACTCCACCAACATATCCATGCTGCTACCTACTATTTGAACCCCAAATTCTTTTTCTCCCATACTTTCAAAATAGATGCAGAGGTTCAAATTGGCCTCGACACATGTATTGAGAGGTTGGTTGCTGATGAAAATATTCAAGACCTCATTGCTGATGAGTTGCAGAGATACAAGAAGGAAGATGGGCCATTGTTTTCTTCACCTATTTGTATTCGTAAGAGAGACACCCCGCTGCCAGGTAAAAAAAAATGTGCTCTTAAATTTATTTTACCATTTATTTCAATCTTAAAGTTTATAAAAAATCTTTACCAAGTTATAAATGCCAATTTTTATCCTTACAGATCTGTAGTGGGAAGATTATGGTGCCACAATGCCTAATCTTCAAAGGCTTGCAATCCGCATATTATCTCAACCTTGTAGTGCTTCTGGTTGTGAGCGCGATTGGAGTGTCTTTGAGGCCATTCACACAAAAAAGCGCAATAGGTTGACTCAAAAGCGCTTGAATGACCTTGTATATGTGTGGTACAACCTTCGATTGCATGAAAAGAGGGTACAAGGTAACAATTCATATGATGCACTTGACATAGATGAGATTGATCCATTTACATCGGATTGGATTGCTGAACCTGATGGTGCTACTGGTGATGTTGATGTGGATCCATTTTTCACCGACAATCACTTAGCTGAGATGGAGAGGGAGGCAGCTGAGTGGGCGACATAAGTGGCAGGACGTGAGGAGGCAAGAGATGAGTTTGCTGATCCAAACGAGGCAGATTCCTCACCTGTTGAGGATATTGCAGTAGCAGCAGCTGCTGCAACACCATCTACTTCAGCAACCACTCAGCGGCAACAGAGTTTTTTAAGCTTTAGTCATAGACGCAATCTATCATTCCTAGTTTTCGTTGATATGAAAGCTTGAACTTAATATGTATTCAAACTTCAGAGATTGTATTTGTTTTGTGGTCTAGACTCTACGATATGTATTTGACTCAAACATATTTAGAACTTGAACTTGTTTTTGGTATATTACTATATGGTATGTGTTGTGAGGTATTCACACATCGCCCCATTGCAAATGGGGACTCCCACTTTTTCTCTTTCTAGGTTAGTCGTCTTAGCTTTTTTTGTTAGTTGTTGTTGAGTCTTTGCTATTAACCTTTTGTTTGTAGCTGCTCAAAAGATGGCCAAGTCTCTCTCTTTGAGATGAAGTGAGGTTCAACACTCCCTTTGCCTAGCCAAGGCATAATCCCTTCCACTTCTCCCAGTCTTGTCAGTGGCTGCCCAAACCCGATCACTCCCATTTCCATTCCTCACCATTGCCACCACCATTTTCACTTCTCGTCGCTGCCTTCCATTTCACTCAATATCCTCTACCTACCAAACTTTCTATACTCCATCTACCCTCCCTTCCATCCATCCCCATATCCTAACCCACTTCACCCACATAACCTGCCTTATATTTCCTAATTTCCATCCCACATCCTTAACTTACACCTACCACTACCTTTACCTTTACCTCCACTACCCCTTCCATCTCATTCACCTCCCTACCTTCACCTACCTAATCCTCTTCCCATCTTAGTATGCTCATCCACTACCCTTCACCTACACTCACACCTACATCCTCTACCCTCCATCTCACACCCCTTACCCTTCTACTTCCCTTTGCCTACCCTTTCCCTTAACTACCACCCTACCCCCTTACCCTTTTATTACCCCTTTATACCTCCCGTTCCATTTTACTCCCCCATATATCCTAACTCATTTCACCAATCCCTTTTACCTCCCTAAACCTCCTTACCCCACGTATCTCCTACATCATCCACACCCTTATGTCTCCCTTTCCCCAACATACCATTCCTCTTCTTTCCCCACGTAGTAGCTTCCCTTACCACTTCCCTCACATTCCTCTCACACATGCTGGACCCCACAAAATCTGAAATGGAGATTTTAAAAGCTTGTTTTAAGGCATATTATTTCCTCTGACTTCCTTTACTACCGTAGCATTGATTGGGCCCCACCAAACTCTAAGATGAAGGAAAAAGTTTTTAAGACATTTTTATTTTATTTTTAAAGGGAGAGCATCCACCTCACCATCCTCATCACATGCCTAAGCCCCTTTAGTCCACGTTGAACAATAAGGCAAGGTGTAGCTCTAAAAAGATAGGGAGCTGACCTTTGAGCAAAGATGTGTCACATAAATAAAACACTGGATATTTAATTCCACATTAAGGCAAAATCAGACATAAAAAGGGGTCTTGCCAAGCATTGAAGCCAGTATTGCAGGCGTAAGCAAGGACAAATATCTGCCTATCAGATCATAAGAAGAGAAAACAGAAAGCAGAGAAAGATTTAATCAAGCATTAAGGCGAATTTAAATGAATTTCTGAGCAATCTCAGACCTGGAAGCATCATTTGCTGTGATTTCTAAGATATTTTCATCAAACCTCAGCTTGATTTAAGTTAACCTCTTTAATGCAGGTTTGGGATCAGACATATGTTGAGTCTTGAACATTATAATGGCCTTAGGATGATTCGTTTCTGGGCTTTTAATTATCAAATTCTGTTTCTGTTGTTGATGAAATTGTGCTAACATGGGCACTATCAAGTAAAATCTGAGTTTAATAAAGGGCTATGGTATGAGTCAAGGCTGGAAATAAGAATAGTTATCAGATTTTATATTAATTCTCTGATTTCCAGAATCTAATTACCCTTCATTTTTGCTTTCAATGTTGATAATGTAACTTAAGGTGTTGAAATTGCAGGAGAAAGAAGGAAGCAACACCAAATCAAGGAGGATTCGAAAGGTGAAAGCAAGCAAAATTTGATTGATCAAATCCTCAAATACAAATGAAGCTCTGATCACCTATCTGGGAGTGAAGATTTTGTTTATGTAAGGATAAGAATGCTTTGAATTTGTACAAATCAACACAAAATACCGATCAGTCTTGGTAAAGAATACAAATGAAGAGAAAATCATCGATTCTCAATCAGAGAATTAATGCTAGAGGATATAGGTGATATGTTCGACACTTTTTGTCTTGTGCAAACAAAAGTCAATAACCTGATCTGTTTGATGAAGGCAATTGAAGGTGTCAATGCCGATTAAGACACTTGAAAGGTTTCTTTGCCTTGATGCAAATACGACCTTTCCTTTGCTCATAGACATGAACAATTGGCATAAGGGCTAGACTGAAGATTGAATCAAGGAAGGTGTTGGTGAGAGCAGGCTGGAGATAGCCATTTAAGGGGATCGAATTAATGGAGATTTTGATTAAAGGCTGCTGGAGATGGTAAATTTGAGCGATCTCCTCTTGAAAAGCATTTCCTTTACCTCTGAATTTGAGCAATCTTCATGAGAAATTCACTTCATGTGAGAGCGAACTCCATCTTCGAGCCTATGAGAGCGAACTTCATCTTCAGGCCTATGAGAGAGAACTTCATGTGATGGCCTCCAAGAGCAAATTTCATGTGCATGAGATCAAGAGCGATTTTGCAATATTGTTTATAAGAGCATTACCTTGAGCTGGTTTGATCTTTAGAAAGAATGATTTTGAGTTGAAAGGAACTTCATGTGCCGGCCAAGGGGAGCGAATTTCATGCCCAAACCAAGGAGAGCGAATTTATTCCCAGACTGCAACTTGAGTATAATTTGAAGCACTTGAATGGATGGAATGAAAAAGAGTGAACAAGGAAGTGTTAAGTGTCAATTTGAAATCAACTTCATATGCTGACCTGGGAGAGCGAACTTCATGTTCGGGCCTATGAGAGCGAACTTCATCTTCAAGCCTATGAGAGCGAACTTCATGAAGTGAGGTAGAGGAGCGAACTTCATGTGCTCCTTGTTGAGAGCGAAATGCCTTTCATAAGATGAATTATGTTTGAATGCACTTCAAAGACTAATCAAACATGAATTTGGTGCCAAAATAAAATATAAATTTCTTTAATTTGTGTCAAGTCAGCCAGCAAGGGAAAACAAAATTAATTTTATTTTTGTTAAGCCACGTCGGCCTACATAGGGAGAGACACAACCTTTCCTTTAAGCGCCTATAAGAAGAAGATCAAGATCATTCATTCAGTCACCAATTCAAAATATTTCTCTCCTACAGCAAATCTGATCAGCAGACAGCGAATTTCACAAGCAAGGCAACGATTTCAGTCTACTTTGGCAACAAAGTTCATCAAGAAGAAGGCGAATTAATTCAGCAAGGAAGCATATTGAGCGAATTTTCCCTAGAAACGCCTATCGGACCCGCAACACATAAAAATTCAGAAATTGTATTAAGGTGTGTAAAGCCTATATGTCATAAATGTTTGATGCTATACTCGTTTTGTATTGCAGATATGAAAGGAAGATGATGCAAATTGCAAAGCCACACCTTGAAGGAATAGGAGAAAGGAGATTGCAAGATCTACACCATCATGCAAGTTCAAGAAGAAAACTTCATCAGCAAGCACAAGGGTATCAAGGAAGGAAGAATCTCAACTCTCACCACACTATGGAGACATGAAGAGATCAAAGGAGCGCGATGGAGAAGTTATACAATCACCCCAAGGCAAGCGAGCGAGGATGAATGAAGGACTCAACTACCTCGATGTTTCCCATCACCAATACTTTGAGCGAGCTTGAAAGGCTGAATATCAAAGGATATTTCTCGACATCCCTTCATGGTGATGAACCAAGTTTACAAGTAAGTCGAAGTGACTTCCTAGTCATCATCCCAGTCACTACCTCCACAAACCAAAGAAGTTCCACCTCAGCACGTCTAGATGCAATGTACCGGACTCGTCCGTGAAGGAACAAACTTCAAGGTACCTACCCCTATTATCTATTGGTCGAATATTTCAGAGGTGACATGTGTCAAAGTGTTGTAATTATTTCATTGGCCACGGGTTTTCATTGTAAAATCTCGGCCATTGATCTCAAATTGATCTGAGCCATTGAATTGTATTGAGAGCATTATAAAAGGCTCAAGCTCTTCATTTGTAAAGGTTAATAGAAGAATAGATAGTTTTAGAAGAAAAATAGTAGTAGGAGAAGAATAGCAGATAGCAATTAGAATGGGAGTTAGATTAGGAGAAGGCAAAGATTATTGTCAAACCTTGTTGTAAAGAACATATGATTTCCTTGAAGATATGGTGAATCAATGTGTCATTTCAACAAGTTGCATGGTCTCTACTTCTCAATTTATTTGCTTTCACATTGATTAGTTTGAATGGAGGAAATTGTTGAATGCATTTATGTGGAATCCATTTAGTCCATACCACTAGCCTCTTGCTGATTGTAAGTGTGCCTTGTGTGGTCAACTAGAATCATATGAGCTTAACTTCAAACCATTATACGTCCATTGTTTATGCACTAACTTGAGTGGTGATCAACGTTTGATGGTAATGATTTGAACATCTTTGAAACGTCCTTAGAAGATTGCACTGAACTTGTGTCAAATTGTTCAGTTTGATGGTGAGACCTCGCTCAGTAGGATTCCATTGAATCATTCACCTATCTTCTTGCATTCTAGGCTTTAAGATAGAGTTCCTCAACCCTTCATCTTTTGCCCTTTTTTCAACTCAAGCTAGTTTACGACAAAAAGCATCACAAGATTGCAACATCAGATGATCAAGTTCCAATGATTAAAGCATTCGACAAGTCAACGTAAGTCCCCTCGTGATTCCAGCATAATCACATCAAACCATTGAGCTTATCTGCACGTCATGACCCGACAAACAAGAACCTTGGAGTTGTCTCAGACTCTCAAGTGATCCTTAAGCTAATCTTCAACATTTGAGTAACTTTGTTCAAGAGAGGTTAAGATACTTTTGGGTATTTTATTCTGCGTTCGCATGTATATAAAAAAAACATCAACAATATGTATTTGACTCAAATTATGATTTATATATGATGGAAACCAGTAATATGTTATAGTGTTCTATAAATTTAGTGTATATCTGTGTTTTTTTAGAATATTTTAAGAAATTATATATTTTCAAAAGTTCGATAATTTTGCTGTTGTCGGGTAATTAAGCAATAAGACATTTAATGTAATTAGAGTTAATGACGGCAGTTAACCCATCGGTTGTCGACAGTTGACACCGGGTAATTCACCGGTCACCTTTATATATTAGCGAGTCCTTGGTCATGGGGACAGAGTTAGTATAGTCAATGAAGTATAGTCATTGTCATTGTTTTGATATTGCCACAAATTATCTACACTGCTGATTATAGGAATCAAGATGTTGTGAATATCCGGGGCATGGACTAGACTCTCAAACAATAGGTTATCTCTATGCACTATATTCTGTCATGATGTATTCTATCATGTCTATCATTTCTGCAATGCATTGAATTACACTTTATTGGCAAAACATTTGGCGCCGTTGCCTAGACAGACTCGGGAAAAGGAGCGGATGGCGTACGGACGTGATGGGCCTACCCGCGAGCGAGATTAACCCTGAGGCGGACGACGCATGAACAGAGCTCTATTATGGAGAAGATACTACAACAAGGGAATTTTCAATCCTGCTTCAGGTGGCCATCGAAACCTACATCCGAAGAGAGGCCACGGAAGCGGAAGTTCCAACAAGTGCCGTGTGGACCGCACTGGAAGTTAGCCCTGCGGTGAATCAGTTGATGAACCACCTCCCCCGATTGCTAGCACAGGCTTCACTCGCACAGCGGGCTCGCCTGGAGGAAATTGCTTGCGAAGAATGATGCCAACAGATCCTCCTACAGTATGAAGAAAACAACTATCGTTGGGAAGCGCAACAAGATGGCATGCGACGGGACACTTGAACCTTGAGCCGTACGGGGCGGAATAAAGAACACTCATTGTAATAATTATGTCATATTGTTGACATAGACTTGTATCCCACAGGATGAATGAATAAAAGTGTTTAGAGTGTACTAAAACTCAGTTGAGGGACTTGAGGGACTTGTCATGGACACCGGAGGCTAGGAAAACTCCACGGAGTGGGGAGGAGGCAAGGGAGGGAGAAGACACCGGGGCTGCCAGGAGTGTCGGAGGGACACCGGGGCACGGCGGTCAAACACCTCTTACAAGATCTAACCCATCCGGAGTAGGACAACAGCCACCAGTAGTAAAAAGATAAGGCATGGCGCAAAAACAAAAACTTCCAAAGTTCCATGGGGACGGGAAAGAAGACCCTGTCCGCCACTGTCGCACTTGTGAAACAATTTGGGGAGCGAATGGTGTTACCGATCTGAACGAGTGGGTAACACAGTTTCCCGCAACCCTAAGGGGCGTGGCCATCGACTGGTTCTCCGATATGGAGAAGGCTAAAATTAGCACATGGCTTGACTTGAAGAAGGAATTTCAAGCGGAGTTTCGTCTCTTAAGAGACGATAATGAGATCGTAGCCGAAATTTATGGCACGAAACAGAGGAAGAACGAGATGGTTCGAACCTACAGCCGGCGGCTCAAAGAGCTGCTAGGAAAAATGGAGAACCAACCTGCAGACGGACTGAAAAAACGGTGGTTCGTGGAAGGTCTAAAGATGTCTCTTAGACGGAAAATAAAGATCGTACCTCCCTCTTCATATATCAACGCCTATAATAGGGCAATGGATTTAGAAAGCGAGCAGAAGACGTCCAAGAAAAAGAAAAAGAAATCCTCGTCAGACAACGATTCCTCTTCTGACAAAAGCAATAGCAGTGATGATGAGTCGAATCGCAAGGTACGGGCTCTCCAGAAAGATATGGAGCGAATGATGAGAGAGATGAAGGCGACCAAAGGAAGCACAAGCAGAGCTGATGAAGGGGATTTATGGTGCACGGACTGCCGCAGCGACGGCCACACCAAGGGGTCTTGTCCGAAGAAAACATTTTGTGATATTTGTCAGATTGCCGGACACCTTACCAAGGAGTGTCCATACAATATGAGGACCCATAACCAACAGGTTCTCTTTACGGAACCGTCTGCGCCAGCCGGCACGTCCTAGCCTACAATCAACAATGCGTCATCTAGCGGCTATTGGAACAATAGGCAAGGAGGAAGAGGCAATAATAATAATACTAATAATAGAAGCCGAATCCAATACGACGCTAAAGGGCGGCCGATGATACAATGTCGGGGTTGCAACCAATGGGGGCATTTTGCCAGGGACTGTACGGCGGAGGAAGTGCCACAAAAACTTTGCAAGTGGTGCGGTCTGGGGGACCATGACGATGGCAACTATCCGAAATCTGGAATGAATTTGTTGAATGTAGAAATGGAGGATGTGCTCGCCATAACAAGATCCAAGACGAAAGCGGCCACTTACCCAGATCCTCATACGGAAAAACGAAAGGCACTGGAGGCACGAGCGAAACTGGAGAAGGAGATGTCGATGAACAAGGACGCACACGGGCTTGCAGGTACTTCTCGCTCTGAAGCAGAAACAAACATTATAAACCACCTGCTACAGGTCGAGATACCCGTCAAAATGAAGGATCTCCTGGAAAGTATGCCACACTTGCGGACGGCACTTCTGCAATCCGTACTGATAACCCCAGTCGGCCGACCAACACATGGAAGGGACAACCTTGGCGAGACGGCAGCAAACCCATTAGCCCTGACGATCAACAATGGTAGACACCCAGCAGTGGTGGAAATGGGTATACTGGGCACCATCTTGACCGACACCATTGTCGACGGCAAGTCGGGAGTAAATGTCTTGCCAAAGGAAACATGGAAAAAATTGGGCAAACCTACTCTCTGGCCGTCCACCTTTAATTTATTGGGAGCAGACCAACACGACATCAAGCCGCTTGGCACACTCATAGCGCAGCCAGTGACGATCAGAACACAGGCGTTCGTCTTGAACTTTGTGGTCATCCCATTGAAGAAGAAGGGATATGATGCCATCCTTGGCAGAGGCTGGCTGGTGGCGGCAAAAGCAAACCACAATTGGAAAAAGAACACCTTGTCCATGAAAAAGGCCAGCAAAAGATATATCATTGACCTCAAAACCCAACTGGTCAGTGAAGAGTTGGCATCAGAGTCAGAGTCCGACGAAGACGACGGTACGGACGAAGGGAAGGATGGCAGGGAACCAGATGACGAAGGCATCTTAGGAATTCAAGCCTGTTCTGAGGACGAGACGGATTCTTTGAGAGGGCTCTTCCATTGGCAAATGGAAGACTATGAATTATTGTACGGGTGCAATATGTTGGAGATCGAAGAAGAACTTGACGAGAATGAGTTCCCGCTAGAGTACGGACAATACAAGGAAGGGGATGCCCCTGTGGATGACGCACTAGCGCACCAGTGCACCAGTTCGACAAGAGTAAGCCCATAAGGTACGAGGAATCCGCACTTAAAATTACAAATCTTGGAGAAACTTCAGAACAGAAAAATATTCTAGTCGGCGACGACTGGAATCCGGTCTTGAAGACGACGACGTTCAAAATTTTCACAGAGTACAAGGATGTGTTTGCCTGGACATATAAAGACCTCAAAGGGGTACCACAAGAACTTTGTGTACACCGGATCCCTCTGGTTCCCGGAGCCATGCCTGTACGGAAGCGACCATACAGGATGAACAAAAATTATGCTGCTAGGGTAAATGACGAAATTGACCGCATGCTCGAAGCATGAATCATCTTCAAGGTCCAGACCAGCGAATGGGTATCACCCATTGTGATATCCTTGAAAAAGGAGGCCGATCAGATAAGAATCTGTGTAGACTTTAGGTGTTTGAATGCTGTCACAATTAAAGATCCATTTCTCATACCATTCACAGACACCATCCTCGAGGAAGTAGCGGGCCATGAAATTTATTCATTTATGGATGGATTCTCCGGATGTAATCAAATTTCCATTGTAGAGGAGGACAAATTGAAGACCACCTTTGTCGTAGAAGATGGCGTCTATGCATACAACCGGATGCCATTCGAGTTGTGCAACGGACCAGCTACCTTCCAACGGATAATCCTCCATATTTTCGACAAAATGTCCGTAGGAAACTTCAAAGCATTCTTGGACGACTGGTCCATTTACATCACGGAAGAGGCACATCTCGCCGCACTTGGTGAATGCATGGAAAGATGCCGACGAGCCCGCCTCGCCCTAAATCCCAAGAAATGCAGATTTATGGTGCCTCAAGGCAAGTTACTAGGGCACATCGTCTGCAAGGCCGGATTGAAGACTAACCCTGACAAGGTACGGGTCATTGTGGAGATGGAGGCGCCCGACGATGTCACTGGCATCAAGTCATTTCTTGAACACATTGGGTATTATAGGCAGTTTATTAAGAACTTTGCCCAAGTATCATACCCACTTGATATGCTGACACGAAGGGGGGAGCCGTACATCTGGGGGACGGCCCAAGAAGAGGCTTTCTAGGAGTTAAAGTCACGGTTGGTAGGTGCGCCAATCCTGACATATCCAGATTGGGACAAAGAGTTCAATGTACATGTCGACGCATCCAACTTTGCCATAGGGGCCACACTGGCGCAAGTTGGCAGCCACGAGCTGGACCACCCAGTGTATTTTGCAAGCCGACTCTTGTCAAAAGCAGAGAAGAATTACAGCACGACGGAGAGAGAAGCCCTCGGGATGGTATACTCCGTCCAGAAATTCCGACATTACCTATTGGCGACACCATTCACATTTTATGTGGATCACCAGGCGTTGATGTACCTGGTGAACAAGCCAATCATCCAGGGGCGGATTAGCCGATGGCTATTGCTGTTACAAGAATTTACATTCAACATCATTGTCAGACCTGGCAAGAGCCATGTCATCGCCGACCAGCTATCACGGATCAAGTTTGGAGAGCCGGTCGAAGGTGTAAACGAGGATTTTCCGGACGCCCATCTCTTCCGCATTGCCGTCCTTCTTGCCTGGTACACGAGTGTGGGCGAATACCTATCAACTTCAAAATTTCCTAAGGAAATGTCGTCAAGCGAAAGACAAAAACTTGTACTAAGAAGCAGAACGTTCCAACTTATAAATGGCCTTCTCTACAAGATGGGACCTGACCAGATCCTACGACGATGCATCTTGGAAGAGGAAATCCTAGGAGTCCTGAGAGAAGCACATGAAGGGGTCGCAGGAGGACACATGGGACCGGACACGACGGCAAGGAAAGTCTTACTAGCAGGCTTATGGTGGTCGACAGTGCATAATGATGCCAGAGAATGGGTGACAAGTTGTGATACATGTCAACGTGCTGGATGACCGTTAAAGAGGGATTTTATGCCACTCAACCCGTCGAATGCTCAAGAGTTGTTCGAAAGCTGGGGGTTAGACTTCATTGGTCCGTTGAAACCAAGTCGGGCCCGACGATGTAGATACATTGTCGTGGCGATCGAATACTTGACCAAATGGGTCAAAGCGAGGGCCTTGGCAGACAACTCCGCCGTTAGTACGACGAGATTCATTTATGAATAGATTATCACCTGGTACGAAATACCTATACAGTTGACAAGTGATAGAGGAGGGCACTTCGTAAACCACATTATTCGGCTGTTGACAACTGAATTCAAAATTTTCCATTCTCTATCAAGTCTGTACTATCCTCGGGCAAACGGCCAGGCTGAGGCGACCAACAAAATCATGGTGTTAGTAATTTATAAGTCCTGCGGGGTTGAGAAGGAAGACTGGGAGGAGCGTCTACCGTCGGTACTTTGGGCGTACCGAACAACTTACAAGGTAACCACTGGGCAGACACCATTCCAATTAATGTACGACCAAGAGGTTGTGGTGCCAATGGAATTCATGGTGCCAAGTCTTAGAATTGCCATTGACAACAGGTTAGGCGACATGGAAAGCCTCCGAGAGAGGCTATACGCCCTGAATAAGTTGGATGAAAGATGGACGATGGCACAGTGGGCGACGGAGACAGCTCAGCAACGACAGAAAGCCTGGCACAACAAACATTTAAGAAGGATGCAGTTCACCCCAGGGCAATTGGTATTGAAGTTTAATGGTCGAAATGAAATTAAGCCAGGCAAGTTCAGGGTAAAATGGCTAGGTCCCTTTAAGATTAGCGAAGTTGGCACGAATGGAGCCATCAAGCTGTGGACGATGGACGGGATGGAGGTGCCTAATGCTGTAAATGGCTCCAAGTTGAAAATCTATCACCAACGGAGGCAAGAGACGAGGTCCGCCCAGGCGGACAGGTAAGTGCAGTCGTATGGAAATGACCGTACGGTAGGTCCGTACGACCCTATACGGTGTCGTAGGGAAAAAAAATGGAAAATAAAAAAATAAAAAAATGTTGTCGTACGGAAATAACAGTACAGTAGGTTCGTACGGCTGTACGGTACGAATTTTTTTTAATTTTTTAATATTTTTTTTTAAAAAAAAACATTTAAATTTTTAAAAAATTAAAAATTAAAAAAATCTGTACGGTCGTACAGAAAAGGTCGTACGAACGTACTTGATTGAGTTTTTTTAAAGTACATAAAAGGCGGTACGGACATTACAGGATTGAGTTTTAAAAAATTAAAAAACCGTACGGTCGTATGAAAAAGGCCGTATGGACGTACGGAATTGAGTAAGAAAAAAAGAAAAAAGGGATGTACAGAAAAAAGTTAAAGTTATTTTTTTTGTCATTAAGTGTTTTATATGGCATGAATACTCAGGAAATTGCCAAGTTAGAAAATTGTCGGGTTATAAAGACGTCCATACGGACAAATCAGCTACTTGCCAGTTAGAAAATTGTCGGGTGATAGCCGTACAATCAAATCAGTCGTACCACATTAGCAAGGCAAATCTGTACAAAATGAAAGACAGTTAAGGCTCGAAATAGTTACAAATCGAACCCCAGACAAGGAATTTTTATTTTATTTTGATTAATGGCGACTGAACCTAGGGGATTGAAAAAGCTAGACTGGAGGAAGAAATTGTAAGAAAGAGAAGAGCAAACCAAGAAGGAAGCCAAAAAGAAACCTGCTGTAGCAATGGGCGACCAAGACAAGGGCAAAGCAATTGCACAGGATGCAGGAAAGGGAAGAGTTACGCAGGTCACCGCAAATACAATTCTATTCGAGGGTTTGGCTGGAACAGTGTGCAGGCAATGGTGGAAAAATGCCACGAGCCCGTCAGATATTGAGGTAAAAATTGAATTAGCAAAAGGTAGGGTCCATGATGCTATTCAAATGCCCATTTTTAATATTAAGGAATTCGAACCCTGCCTACGACAAATGATTAAAACATATGATCCTGAACTTCGCACATTGTCATTCAAATTCTAGCACACTGACATCATTGTTTCATTTAACTCTGATGATTTTGAGAGGGTATTTGGCATTCCTGACAAGGGTGAAAAGATTGACAAAAGGTGACAAAGTTGTCTGAGGAAAGAAGAACCCAACTATTAAAAGAAATGTGTAGGGACAACTTGACTACAGAAGAATGGAGTCGCATCCTGGATCCGAAGGGAAGAGGTCTGAAGAAGACATTTTTAAAATCTGGCATCTGGCAATGCTTACTTGACATAATACAGAGCAGGCTGACTGGCGCCAGCAGAGCGTCGGACGCGGCAGTACCTATGATCGCATTAATGGCAGGACTCAGAAAGGGCACAGTGTATGATTGGGCCAGTCTATTGTCAGACAGAGCCCACGACTGTATGATGCTGAAACATAAAGTATTTTATATGTCACATCACGCTATCGGATTATTTTTAGATTCTGTGCGGGTACAGGTGCCACCACACCGTAGAGGATGGTAGCCACGGGATAGCATCGACTCCCTTAAGCCAGCTATATTTTTGTGGTCAAAGCTGGATATTTTGACTACCGCCGAGGGACAGACTAGCAGGAAGAGGAGGAGACCGGTCCACGTAGTGGTGTCGGCCAGTGACACAGATTCAGGATGACATAGCACTAGTGAGGAGGAAAGTGAGGGGTCAGATGATTCAGAGGAAGATAGCACCTTTAGGCTTTCACAGACCGAGCAGCCAGTACCACCACAGGAGACCCCCACCACTCAGACAGTATCGTTGGCGAGTGTACCGAGGGGGCATCGTGGAATGCCTGGAGGGGGAGCTGGCAAGACTGGCCAAGTGGTATTTACTCCAGCATTCCTGACCGTTGGAGGAGAGGGAGGACCATTGGCATCATCTGGAGTCACAGTGGGTACCATCTCTACCATCCCCATACCTGGGTTTGGTCAAATGCATCGTTGGCCTCCACCAGTCCAGCCATCGCCAGTCACAGCCAAGATGACGACACCAGCGAGTGCACCAGTACACATGCCCGTCATCCTGACGGAACCTAGGATAGAGGAGGCCCAAAGGACGGTCGAGGAGGGGTTGGCGGGGGACGATGTCGACTCATGGCTAGACAGATATGTGGCTCTACCTTCATCCCCACGCAGACAGGCACCACCCACACCTTCCTACCCTTGTATTCCTTCACCTCCAGGGGTTATCGACTTGGACAGTGGCACTAGAAAGCAGGGCGATAGAAAGACACCGCTGGTGGAGGAGGGGGCGGTATCACCACAGCAGCAGCATTAGGTTGGATGGATTGGAGAGGGGATACCTACTGCCATGGTGCAGTTCTTAGCCAGGATGGAGGAGGAGGTTCAGTAATATGTTATAGTGTTCTATAAATTTAGTGTATATCTGTTGTTTTTTAGAATATTTTAAGAAATTATATATTTTCAAAAGTTCGATAATTTTGCCAATTTATTGCTGATTTTTTCTTGATTTTTTGCCAATTCCCGATTTTTTTAAAAATTTTGGCCAAAAGATTTATTGCCAATTAAGATTTTTTCATCTTTGGTTCAAACCATTATTATCATCAAACATTGATTACCATTCAAGTTAATGCATAAACAATGGATATATGACAATTTGAAGTCAAGCTCATATCATTCCAATTGACCATGCAAGGCACACTTACAATCAACAAGAGGCTAGTGGTATGGACTAAATGGATTCCACACAAATGCATTCAACAAATTCTTCCATTCAATCTAATCAACATGAAAGCAAATGAGAAGTAGAAACCATGGGACTTGTTGAAATAACACATTTCGCCATAACTTCAATGAAAAGGGTTTTTCCATTTACAAGTCTTAACAACAATTTCTTCCTCTCCTAATCTATTCTATTCTATCTTCTAATCTATCTATCCTTGGAATACACACTATTCTATTATTCTCTTCTATTACTATTCTATTAACCTTTACAAATGAAGAGCTTGAGCTTTATATAGAGAGCTCATTTTACAATGAATGGCCAGGATTGATTTGAGATCAATGGCCAAGATTTTACAATGAAAACCCTAATTAGGGTTTGTTTTGTTACTGTGGAGGGGAAAAAGCGAGACCGGGTGACTAGGACCTATTCCCACTTTTGCCAACACATTGGGAATACGAAAGAGCCTAGGGAGATAGCTCACTTTGGCTACTTCTTGCGAGAAAGAGAGAGCCAAGGATTATCTCTTAGGGTTTCTATTCCTCTTGTTGTATATGAAGATAAGATGTGAAAGATTGATCAACTAGACTAGGAGATAAACAATGAAGCATATATGAACTGAAATTGCAGAAACTTGCAGATCTGAAACTGAGATATTGAAAGTAGAGAAGGGGGGAGGAATTTGGATGTGTACCTAATGCTAAAAATTGAACCAAAATGACCAGGACCAAGGTGCCACACCCCTGTCCCTAATGATTTGATAAAGAGCTGCAACTGAAAGGCTGCAAACCTGAGATCCTGAGCCTTCACCTTGTTAAAAATCACTGAAATTGAGGGGACCAGGGCGCCAAACCCGTCCTGGGCAGGACCAGGGCACCACGCCCCTGTCCCTAATGGATTTGGGGCAGTCTGAGGCTTTAGGACTGTCCTTGTGTCTTTTGTTGTTCTAGGAAGCCTTCCGGGTACCTGTACCTGCACTTGAAACTGAAAAGAGAGGGTTTGGGTGGCTATGTAGGGTTTTGCCTCGATCAAAACCCTATTTCGGTGATTTCCACCTCAACAAATAGCCAATTTGTATAGTAAAATAGTGTGTGTAGGAATCTTGTGTGTGTGCAAGACCCTAGGATGAATGCAAACAATCTAGAGCAACCCTAAAGAGTAAACCCTAAATGCTTGTAATTTACAAAGTAAATGCTCTAAATCAGTGATGCAAAGTGATCTAAAGCATGAATGTAAGTATGCAAATTGATGCAATGAAGCTCATGCAAAGACATGAAAACAACATGAAATCATACCTAACCCCTAAGGGAGGGGTGCAAGCCAATCGTCAGTCGGTGATCTCCTATTATTCTTCAATGTCTTCAAGGCTCTTAATTGATGATGAATGATTGACAAATACTTGATGAATGCTTGATGAATGTTGTTGAATGTTGTTGAAGACTCCACATAGGCTTCTCTTTCACTACATAGAAGGCTCCTTGTGCTCACTCCAACAACCTTTTTTCTTAGATCTTAGTTCTTAGATTCGATTAGATCCCTTCAAATGAAGAAAGAGAGCTCTTATGTATGAAACCCTAGATCTTAATTTCGTCTTTAGGCCGACCTAGGAATTGAATTTCCCGCCAATCTTTTGGGGTTAAGCATTATAATATCATAAAATTATGCTCCCGAAATTTCGGAAAAAATGTCAAGGACCAGGTGCACTTTGCACCTAGTCAGACCAACTTTTCACCAAATCTGCAGGGCCGTTAGATATGATGATATTAGAGTGAATCCCAAAGTTACAGCTGATTTTGAGATGTTTTGATATGCAAAATCGGGCCTTAAAGGTCGAAATAGGACATAATTAGGGTTTATGATTTAATGATTTATTGGAGGAATAGAATAAAAAAGGGGCACACTTAGGGTAAAGGGCCCAATTTTATGATGTGGGGAGTGATGAAATATGACTTTAGATTATATTGAATTAATTGATTAAATGCTTAAAGGGAAATTACAATGCAAGATGCAAACACACTAAGGCGGGTGCTAAACTAAACGTAGAATTGTACCACCCTAGCAAGGGGTGTACAATTTACAACACTACAGTTACAACAAACTCCATTTTGTCCAACAAAATAATTACAATGCTTTGACACATGTCATCTATAGAATATTTGTCTAAAGAAGGGCAATGGAAGTAGAATTTGCTCCTAACAAGGAGCAATGGAAATTTTTAGGTATTTAGCCAAAATTTCAACCTCTCTCTTCATTCCATCAACTCAAATTCTAGGTTCCAATCGTCCATGGGTGAAAGTAGGTCAAAATAACTTTAAGAAGAGCCTTGGAATCAACTTCGCTCCTATCTAAGGGCAAAGGAAGAGCTTTTCGCTCTCAAAGGGAGGCAATGGAACAAGAATTCGCTCCTAGAGAGAAGCAAAGGAAATTTTGTGACACTTAACCAAATTCTTGCTCTCCCTTCATCAATTTATCCTTTCATATGCAAGCTTTGTCAAATTTCTTTCACCAATGGCTTGAAGATGATTTCGCTTTGAGATTGGAGCGATAGAAGTGAATTTCGCTCCCAATGAGGAGCAATGGAAGGATATTTCTCTCCAATCAAGGAGCAAAGGAAGTCATTACAACTTGGATACTTAGCTCAATATCATTCACTTACCTTCATTTCCCTGACTCAAACCTCTAGTCTTTTAGCCATCCATACATGAAAAAATGTCAAATTGACCCCAAAGGAGGCTCTAGAATCGATTTCGCTCTCAAACTCAGGTAAAGGAAGCAAATTTCACTCTCAACAAGGAGCAATGGAAGTAAATTTCGCTCTTGTTAGAGAACAAAGGAAATAGGCTTCAAACTCACTTCTTGTTAGGTTCCATCGATTCCTTGCCTTTGCATTAACTTAGACCTTGTGATTTTTCCTTCCTAGTGTGTAGATGAGTCAAATTAGCCTTAAGGAAAGCTCTAGAGAGAATTTTGCTCCTATCTAAGGGCAAAGAAAGTGAAATTCCCTCCCACTAAGGAGCAATGGAAGTGAATTTCGTTCCAAACAAGGAGCAAAGGAAGTCATCTCCAAGTTGACACTCAACTCTCTTTCGCTCACTTACATTCACTTTCTCAACTCAAATGCATCAAACCATGCTCAATGTGAGGTCTTAGGAGGGATTTTGGTCTCAACTTAGGGCAAAGGAAGAGGATTTCGCTCCAATTTCGGAGCAAACGAAATGATCTTCAAATTCATCCTCTAGCTTGGTCTTATCACATCATGCCTTGAGTTTATCTTTCATTCATCAAAAGACCTCAATGCTTGCTTTGGATAGGACATCGCTCTCACCCCAAGGCAATGGATGGGAAATTCTCTCTCAAAGGAGAGCAAAGGAAGTGCTTTTCGCTCCTAGAGAGTTGAGCAAAGGAAGAAATCTAATTTGCCTTCTTCCTTCCATTCCCTAGCCAAAATCGTGATGAACCTTGCTTCTTCTATGATCAAAATGGTGTCAAAGGCATTAAAACTCACTCATTTTCCTCAAATGTGCTCAGGAAAGCAATTTCGCTTCAAGATGAGGGCAAAGGAAGTGGTTTTCGCTCTTAATGAGCAGCAATGGAAATGACCTCCACACTTAACCTCATTCAAGGTTCCTGATCAAGGATTGAATCCTTCGCTCAAACTAAGGTGTCACATGATGATTAGAGGCAACTTTAGGCGATTTGGAAGGGTTGGAGAGGGCTTTCGCTCCTAAAGGGGAGTAATGGAAGCAAAATTCGCTCCTAGACTGGAGCAAATTTTAGCATACTTAGTCAAATTTTACTCCCGGATCTCACCTCTCATTGAAGTATGCTCAAATCATCTAGAAGATGAAGGAAAACTGCAATGTTGACTAGGCTTGATATAAAGGGCTCCTCCATTCATTCACCACTTCATTTCACCCCTCACAACAAGGGCTATCCTCTTGACTCCTGGCCTCTTAACCAACTATACCTCTCTAATGCAAAGGTTAATAGCGAAAGACTTTAACTACTATCCTAGAAGGGAGAAAAAAGTGGGGGTTCCCATTTGCAATGGAGCGATGTGTGAGTACATCACAACACACCCTCAATTGTGCATGTCTATTGCATACCCGTTCAATAGTTTTGTGCAAGTGGGCATCTAAAATGCGCTCGCCTCTTTGTACAAGCATCATATCAAAATCTAACCAAGATAAAAGATTATGTAATCATATCTCCCAATTGTGCTCTTGCACTAAGTTGTGCAAGCTTACCCTCCATATGCGATTTAACACATGTGCAACCATACATCTAAAACCTGCTCTACAAAGCAATGCATGTATGATCCTCAAACCCTCTCTACAAAGTAGTGCATGTATGATCCTCAAATCCGCTCAGCCAACAAAGGATCCAAGTTAGCCCATTTTAGGAAGGAAGTTCAAGCATTTGAGGGGGCAAAATCAATGTTCCTAGGTTGGCCTAATGAGGGTTGTTAATTCGAAATTGAGATGAATCCTATAAAGCTAGCTTATTTGAACATTAATTATCCTAATTCAAGCAGACCTAAAGCACAAACTTGAAGCGAATTTAGTTCAGACCTGAGAACTTCAAATTCAAGGTTAAGAGTACCATTTTCAGATTAGGGAGGGTTTTTAGGAAACATGATTGGTGAAGTGCTAGTGTTATTTCATTCATGAATTATGAGTGTGGAGGATTAAGTTTTGTTTTATTATCACATCCTCTTTAATTCAAAATGTTTCCTTTTCAGGTCTGATGGAAGGAGATATTTACGGAGTGAAGGACTTTGCCACATGCAGGAATTCAAGCAATGCTATTGCGACATCAAGGTTCAAAAGTTCAAGAGGCTAAATGCATCAAATGTTTGCATTGCAACCTGAGGATGATGAAATCTCGATGCATTTTAGGATGAACATCAAGCTTTCAAGGCATGAAGGATTTCTTCACTTCATGAAAAGATCAACATAAAAGAGAAGACTTCACCAAGAATACAAGGAGGTGAATCAACAACCTCAAGGTTCAATCACAATGGAACGATGAAGATCAAGTATTCAACAAGGTCTACATTCCAAGGCAATCATAACAAGTCATGAGCGCAATTGCAAGACTATCGTGCAAACCTGACCAATGAAATTGCACTCAAACATGGCGCTATTGCATGAGAATCATGAAATCCTGCCCTAGCATGCAAATCACATTCATGAAAGGATTTCACTATGATGACAAAGAAGGGGGCAATTGAACAAGTATTTTGAAAATCCACCCCAATCAAGGATATTTGTTTAAGATCAACGTTCAAGGAGGCTTGCAAAGGGTGCAACATCAAAGAATCAACATCAAGACAAGGACTCAAACATTAGAACTTCAAAGATACAATCACAACATAGGAGGTTTCCCTACAATGTCTACATATTCAACGCATCATAATGAAGATGAGAGGATGTTGCAAGCATCTTAAATTTCCTTAAAAAATCCAAGATTCATAGCCAACACAACATGGAGATACCATCGATGTAAGGATTAGGGTGGAATGCAACACAAAGACGAATTTCTCAAGCAAGAAAATGAAATGCAATTATGATCAAGTTAGATAGTTTCACAAGAGTTAATCAAAGTTAAAAGCTTGATCACAAAGATGATGCAATCTAGGAAAATGATCAATCACACAAAGGCTTAGAAATGTTGAGTATCAAGAGATATTGCTTGTGATGAGGTATAAAATCTACAAGGCGTGTAAGGACCAACTCACCTTCATCATCCAAACAAGTTACCCCATGTCAAAATGTCCAAGTACATTGAACTTGACTCATCTAGTGTAGGAGCAAGTGACATGTGGCACTACATCAAATATTGTTCTATGTACCTAACCTATTTTCTCATTGGTTCACATTAAAAGGACATGTGTCCTAAGCATTGTAATTTTCTCATTGGCCAAGGAGTCAGTTATAACTAACCCTAATTAGGGTTTCATCGTGTAATCTCGACCATTGATCTTGAATCAATCTAAGCCACTGAATTGTAATTGAGGCCTCTATATAAGGCTCAGTCCTCTCATTTGTAAAGGTTAATAGTTGTTAGATAGCAATTAGTAGTAGAGTAGGAGGAGGAAACTCGAAGTTGTCGCCAAGACTTGTTGAAATTAATACATTTCATTGAAGCATGGTGGATCTTTATGTGTTATTTCTACAATTTGCATGGTTTCTTGTTACTTCTCAAATTTAGATAACGTTCATTGATTATAATGGAGAAATGTGATGATATTTTGATGGAATTACGGTTCATTCCATTTGGAATTTGTTGATTGCAAATTGCAATGTATGGTTAGTCTGAACCTGATTTAGCACAAGTTCGATTGTGAATGTTCACTTGAATTGCGCCAATATTGGTTATTTGAATGAATGTTGACAATATGAAAATCCTTCGTTATCCTTTAGAGATTGCATCAGTTTTGTGTAGTTGTTTTCTCATGGCGAAGCAAGGCTCGATTATGGAATCCATCTATCATCATTGTCCTTAAGATTAGATTAGATTCCTCGATCCTTCATCCTTTTGTCTTTTATTTTCCAAGCAAGTTAAGTGTTCCACGTTCCAGCAAAACGTAAGTCCCTTTGCGATTACCAGCGTTATCACATCATAAACATTGAATCTATCCAAAACTTAAAGTCAATTGTTTTCATTGTAGAACTTGGAGTTGTCTCATTTGATCATATTCTTTAGCATATGAGGTTTCTTTGTTCAAGAGAGGATAGAATACTCAGTAATTTATTCTGTGTTCTAAGTGCATAAAAAACAAATCAACAAGACCCACGGTGTAGTGCACAACACACCGACATTCCTTTTCTATTAGGATGCACTAGGATAGGATGGGAGTGAGCCATCCTCTCCCTACATACATATCATGCATTTATCATGTTCCTGATCCCTGATGTGATGATAATAGACCAACGGTGTTGTATGGGATGCACCGAAGCCTCTTTGCAGTTGAGCTTTGATCAATCCAGTCACTTTCAAGCCTATATCGAACGCCCTGTACAAGTTGTTCCCAAGATAGTTTGTTGGCTCCAGTTGGATGGGTTGGACAGGGCAATGGTTCACATGGTTGGGATTGATGCACCTCATGAAGACAAAAAAGGGGAACCCAGACAATCAGGATGATTAGCAGGACCCTTTCTAGTTTATCTTCTTGGCCAAGTATCTGAGATTCTGAATATAATGATCTTGCATTTTATTATTTCTTTTCAAGGTTATATGATAGTATAAATTTAATCTTCAGCACCTGTTAGTAATTGGTTTGGTACTCTTATACAATCTTATTTTATGTGCACAAAAAAAAAATTTGCTCTCATGGCTAGGTTTTCACAGATTAAACACACCTATAACCACAAATTGAGCCATTAATCTTATCTCAGTCAAAAGCGAGTGCCTGATTATCAGCAACCATCAAGTCAATATGATGTTTTAACAAGGATTTTGACTAGTAATTTGAATAATTTTTGACTCAATAGAAATATGAGTGTAATTGATCACTACCCTTAATGTTTTAGTGAAGATATATCTTCGGGATCCTTTGAAAATACAAAATTTCAGCTGTAGCATTTAACAACATGGTATAGCAGTTGCCAACTATCACTTTGTCACAGCTTTGATGTTCTATTGTCAAGTGTTGCATGTGTCATGAATGATCATATTCATGCTAGCATCTCTACTTAGACTCAAAGTTGTGCCCTAGAAAAAAGGCAGATACAAAATCAGAAAATTAGAATATGTACAGTTGAAAAATTGCAGTGCAGATTGGAATCTATCATGTTTTCACATCTTTTACGAAGTCGATGCCATGTATAGAAACTCTTGTCCCATTAAAGAACACCTACAACTTCTATTTCTCAAAAAAACAACAGAAATGTTACTTCCGTGCCATATCAGTACTTCAAGCTCAACATTGATTGCACTAGCCGATGACCTGGCACAAACCTTAATCAGGAGGGTTTTGAAAAACTACAAGTCCAGTAAGGAATTTATTGTCACATACCAAAAACTTATAGGACATGCACCCAGCCATGTAAAAGATGCACAGTCCTCACAAGGTTATCTAATTACTTTGAACCTAGTCCTAAACAAAATTCCCTCCAAGAGGCTAATTTTCACAACACCAATTTTGATGACCACCTATAATTACCTTTACTCATAGTGTTTATAGAATTCACAACTTGTCAATGGTTGAGCTACATAATTCTTCTAATCCTTATTTTGATATATTGTAAGCTTGGCAATATATATTCATTATTTCATTAGTTCAAACACACAAAAAACTAACTTGCAGAGATACTGAGAATCATATTCTAGAATACCTTTCTGTATAAGGTAGACAAATAAAAAAATTGTATTCTAGAATGCCTTTTCAAAATTCATGTTTTCTTTTGTTTCGAAAATGTAGGGCCACAAACTCGTGGAAATTCCTAGAAATCAATCATCACAATATCCCACATACCATAAAACAGTTCAACTTCAAACAAATAACCAAAGATTTAAGAAGATAATACACACAAAAAATTTCAAGATATTACCTTGTCAAGAGTATATGAATAATGCTCCCAAAGATGTGTGCACAGCCATGCTCCACCCATAGGCCATACTGCATGCTTTGGATTACCTTCACTAGCAGAAGTTTTTGCCCAAATATCTGTAACATGATGAGTGACCCATCCACCTGTTTTATAGTTCACCTGTAGTGGCACAATTACTCCATTATATTAGTGACCAACAATTTAAAAAGAAGTGACTCACAAAGAAACTTGCATTTTACTAGTTTTATAAACATATTGTTTATGATTTTTCTCAATTAAAAGTAAGTGTCGTTCTCTCCAGTTTCCCTCTGTGGTGACTGGTTCCAATTTCTTATTATAGGGCGTGCCTTTCTTGCATGGAAAGATTACTAAAAGAGACCACATATATTTATCTTTAGAAGGGATTGCATAAGAGATGTAGATATTTGAATGCATGCAGCTGGAGAGAAAAGGTATATATATCAGCAAACTGTGATGGACAAACAAAATGAGCAAGCCTTTGCATTGCATACTAGTTAGAGAAAGAGACCCATGTGATGTCCCCATCCTTGACATCACACCACTAATATTTCACATGATTCTTCAATTTTGTGAAATCTCTAAAAGAGACAAAATTGCAGAAGTGTATCGAAAGGTCATTTCTGGAAATAAGCAGAATGAGTGATTAGTAAACGATTCAGCTATGAAAGAGTAATGGAATTGATTGAGATTATAAGCATCATGGCAAAGTTGGACAGACATCGATTAAGTATATATCGATATTAGTCATAATAGCAACTATACTCCAGCGGTATCTTATTCAGAACAAATCAGCAATGATATTAAAGAGATGTATAAGAACGGAGATTTCAGCAATAAAGGTTTATGTCTTGGAGCCAATAATACGATATTAATTGATATCGATTAGTATTAACAGAAGTTAGTGATTAATATATATTTACCAATTGTTGTGTAATAAAGCGATTAGTATGAAGGAAGAGGAACGAGGGTGATTAGATATGAGGACTGATAACAAACAGTGAAACGACAAGAATCTATTGGTAGCAAGTACAACATTCAGCCTATAATGCCATGGGAAGATTTAATACTCAGTCATAGATTATCAAATGATGGGTGCATAAGGTGATATAAAGAAGGAATATAAAAGAAGAACAGCAATCATGATTTAATCATGGAAAGGTGCGTTTAGAAATAGTTATGAAAGGTAACAAGTGTGAAGGTGCATGAGGCATGTCTTATCGCTCCAAACACAAAGTATAAGAACGCAACCATTTCCACTACATTCAATAATCGATTGTGTTTTATATTATTTCTTATTCCAGTTTGGAAGAGCTCAAAGTGAGCAGGCCGAAGGCCCAATATCGTGTGCATGAAGCCAATAATTATTCACATCAGACACAGCACTATATACCTTGCATAATATCATTTCCAGATCTGAAATAGCAGTAACCCATTGTGCATACTATATATTCCAAATCAGATACAGCCATTCATATTGCCATTGGAAATTCGACTTCTAGTCCATTGCATATTTATATTGTCTTATTTGAAACAGCAAGTAATTGTGCACTTAGTGCAAATTGATATCAATTCACTTAAGCATAATCTTAATTGTATAAATCAGAGACAGCCAGCGGCTTGATCATTATCATATATTATAAAATTGCATTCTTATTTCCAAATACATAAGTTTATTGTAAGAATCAGCCATTAATTGTCATATAATTCATATATTGTTCAATAAGGGACATTACAAATGGTATCAGGACATTACATTTTGTGGTTATATTACATTGTTCCTAAAACGGGACATTACAACCCATGTTACCAAATATGCCAAGGTGGCCCCTGTGCTACTTGTATCATGTATCTAAATCCAATACATGCTTTATGGACATGTATCCCATACACCAAAAATATTCATTTCATAACTGTGCACAGCAGTATTGTATGTGGACTTTATCTCAATCACCTGTTGGCCATATCCAAGATGTATCTACTCATTAAACTTCAATATTACAGAAAAAAAGTTATCACTACTCAAGTCCCTAAGATCCTTTCCATCTATGTGCTCTCTCATGAGATTTAAAATCATGTGTCGTCATAGATATATTTGGTCACATTCCTTGCATCTTCTACCACATTCTTCACTTGTTTGAATTTCCCTATATCCTCAAGGAGAAGGTTAATGCAATAGTGACACAAAGGCTTCAAAATAATAAAGGGTGCCTAACCTCTAGAAATCTATCAACTACCACATATGCAACTACATCGTCCATCACTACATGGGCAACATTCTCTACTCCTACCTATGTCTCCACCCTAGAAACAATCAATGGTCCTAAAACCATGAGGATCTTGGTTAAGGTATGGTTCATGGCATCCATCCACCTATTAGATAAAATGTTGCAACCTTTCCTTCAGTAAATTTCTTTTTTTATATACTAGAAGATTTGTGTTTGTTACTGCATCCTTCAATAATGGCCCACTCAACTCATGATCCCATGGTTTCTTGGACCCTTTACCTACAGTGTTCAATACAAGGATCAATTACACCTAGTAAGAGCTCCTAAAAACACTAAATGGTATGTTGTAGTCCCAAAAATTGGCACATACCCACTTGGCCTCGTGATGCATGTGTTGATTGAACATAGTACTTTCCAACAAAGTTTTTGCACCAAGAGTTTTATGAGGAACAAAAACCTTGAACTATAGTTGTCTAGAGTTTGAAATTCCCATATGAATGGCTCAATGGAAGATGGAAAACCCCCTAAATCTCCCTCTAACCCAATAGAACATATATAGCTGCCCACAATAGTTGCATATTACCATTCTTGGCTTTATACCTATTATGCCATGTTTCCAAGGTACTTAGGGTCATAGTTGGAAATCTCGGACTCAGCCAGAGTGGAAGGTCAACAGCCAGAGTGTCAGCTTCCCCAGACATTTCCAAGTGTCCTCTGACAACACATTAACTCCAGAGCCCTCGTCGACGATGGTGTTTGCCAACTTTTGGCCCATTATTTCCATCTCGACAATAGCCGACTTCCACTCGATGCTCATCATCAGCAACATTGGATCGCTAGCCTCATTCCCTTTGGGTGGTGGTTTTCCCATCGGTTCCTCCTCTTGTGGCTTACATTGCTTCTGGATGACTATGTCGTCACTGACTGTGTTGGTAATCACCATTCTCAGATGCGGCATAGTTTGAAGAAGGTCTGCCACCTTGATGGGTATGGTTGTTTGTAGCACCTGCTGAACTCTGTTCTTCTCTGACTCCTAAAATGACGTACCTACAGTTCCATTGGAGGTTACTCGTTCCTTCGCCAGCACTTTTTCTACTTCAGCTCTAGCTTCTCGGAGTTGTTCCTTCTCCATACAAGCGTCTAGGTACATCGCCTTCCTCCTCTGTGCTCTCGTGATTGCCAAAACTGCCTCCTCTTGTTCCTCTACATCTAGCATATTAATTAATTAATACCCTTTTGCTTCGAGCAGTTGATGTCTTCATGATTCCTGAGTCCACACCATTTGCACAATAGTTGTATGTTGTCTTTCTTATTCAGGCAGTCTCTCGCAAAATGTCCCCATTCACTACACTGTCTGCACTATATGATAGGACATCCTTTGGAGTCATATCGTATTTGATTTCGCCCTCGATAACTACCTGGCGATGCATTATGTGGTTCCGATGGAGTGGACTCTCCCTATGTGAAGAGTACTTGTGTACTTATCGTCTTCAAATTGTATGGGCACTCCTTGATTGAATGCCCCAACACTCGGCAAATCTCACAAAACATATTTCTAGGACAATCACCTTTTGTGTGCCCCTCGCTTTTGTATTCAGTACACCATAGTTCATTACTTTCTTTATTGGTTCCTTTCTCAGCTTTCAATTCTTTCATCATTCTCAACATATCTCGTTGAAGGGATCGTACGGTTTTGGATTCTTTGTCACTGCTACCTTCGGTGCTCTAGTCATCATCGGTCTTCCTCTTCCCTCAGGAGGTTTTTTTTCACTCTCGATGTCCATCATCTGATTGTAAGCATCAATATACGAGGACAGAAGCACTACTTTCATCCTCTTGTGCAACGAGGGTATCAATTCCTCAGTGAACCACCTCTTCTTCAACCCGTCGGCTGGCTAGTTCTCCATCTTGTTCAACAATGCTTTGAGCCTACGGTTGCAAGTGCGTACACTCTCATTTTTACCTTGCTTGGTATTATAGATTTCAGCCATGACCTCATTGTCATCCCTCGGGAGTTTGAACTCCTCTTCAAATGCCTTCTTCAGTTCACTCCACCCGGCCTTGTCCTTAGCATCTAGGTTTGTGTACCAGTCAATAGCAATTCCCCGAAGGGTGGCAGGAAATGCCTTCAACTAGTAATTGTGGTCATCTTGGCCACTCGCCTCCCATATCGTTATGCATGTCTTACAATGTCATATGGGATCCTCCGATCCATCCCTTGCAAATTTAGGGAGTTTCTGCTTCTCTTGGGTGTTCATCATTGTTTCACTTGAAAGGTACCGAAGGAGTCTTCAGCTCAGGCCCTCTAATTCTTGGTTCCTCGGCGAGGAACAAGTTCTCGCAAATTGGTTTCTTGCTTGCCTACTCCCTTATGTGTCGGACCTGGGGAACTGTTCCGATAGCTACATTCTAGTGCTTTCCCTGCACTCTCGGCCTCGCATGCATCCTCTACACATCGACCTCTAGTGTCCCCAACACTCTGAGTACTTCCAAGTGTGTCAGACCTAGGTGGACTATTCCGACCACCATGTTCTGGTGCTTTCCTTACACTATTGTTGTGACGTTTTCACACATCGCCCCATTGCAAATGGGGACCCATGTTTTTTGCTCGTTTTCGCTTTGCTTTTTAGGGTTTTGGTTTGAATCCAGTCGGTTTTGGGAGCTTTTTTGAATTACCTTTTGTAGGATGTAATTTTGAATGAAATGAATTCGCCAGAATGGTCTATTTTCAATTGGAATTTTGAACGCAGAGTCTAGATTTGTCTAAGTGTTGATGATGAAACATGAATTTTGTCCAATTGAGTAATTTTGACCAAATTTTGACTTTTTTGATATTTGATCCTGGGCATTGGAAATGATTTGTTTTTGCCTTGTGAAGTGATAAAATGTGTAAAATCATGATATTTTGGCCTGTATGAGCAAAATCGCTCCTGTCCCTCAGTGAAGGACGGGAGCTCGTTTTCAAATATCTTACTATTCCTGCAGAGTTAAGATGAATTTCGAGTTGGAAGTGATGGAGAAAGGCGAGATCTTTCCATTGAATATAAATTGAAGATTTTCATGAGCACAGAAATGCCTCCAGGAGAAAAATCGCTCCTGTCCCTCAGTGAAGGACCGGAGCTACAAATCAGATTTTGCTTTGTCCTTGCAGGATTTTAACGTCTTGACAATGTGAAAAGGTCCAAAGAGGTGCATTTTATCAAATGAATATAACTTGAAGCGCTGTCGAGGAGATCAATAGGGTAGCAAGTCCGGCTTGAGTGAAGTCCTGATCCTGAAATTTGGCTAAGTCTGGAATGTCCTGATCCTGAAATTTGACTAAGTCTGGAAACTGAAAAAACCTCCAAAAACTAGATTTTGCAATATAACTCCTGGAGGTCTGAAACCACTCTCAAACATCCTGAAAGTATATATGGAATATAACTTAAAGTATAAGAAGGAAATGTCACTTATACTTAAATGTTATATTCCATTAAAATTGTCCTGATTGAGAGTGCGAAAAGTCAAATTTCGCTCGTGTCCTTCTCCAAGGGTCCAGAGCGAAAAGCGCTCCTGTCCCTCTCCAAGGGACCAAGGCGAATCGCTCGTGTCCCTCACCAAGGGACCAGAGCGAAAATGCTTAGTTGAGCCATTCCTGACCTTGTTTGGACGAATCGAGACATCAAAGGCATGGTGAAGGACGAAATGAGCATGATAGAGCATCCAGACTTGATCAAAAACAATGAAATGATGAAGTTTTTGCCTAGAGGGTCAAATTCGCTCCTGTCCCTCACCAAGGGACCAGAGCGAAATCCTTCATAGGGCATGTACTAGGCAAAGATCAAGCGAGTTTTATGTTTGAAGGCAAGGAAAGAGGTCAATTGAACCCGTTGAAGACGAATTGAAGATTATAAAACATCAACAAAGGACTCAAATGCCCAAGTTCGCTCCTATCCCTCAGGCAGGGACCAGAGCGATTTTTACTTTAGACAAATTTCTTGCCAAGTTACAAAGATTTCCAAGCCAAAGATGAGTGAAAGGAGGTATAATGAAGCCGTTGAAAACAATTTTTGAAGTTACCAAAGCAAGATGAAGCCTACAGGACCAAGATCGCTCCTGTCCCTCTCCAAGGGACCAGAGCGATATGATGATTATATTGCCGTTCCTCCAAATTTAAGACACTCCAAGGTGAAGAACGAGGTGGCAAAGACATTTTAAGGCGTCCTAATCAAGCACAAAGCATCCAAAATTGCCAAAGATGAAGGATTTGCACCAAATATCCTAATTCGCTCCTGTCCCTCAGGAAGGGACCAGAGCGAAATTTGCATAAAGGCATAAAATTTGAAAGTTTATCAAAGCATCAAGTGATCACGAAGGATCAAGGAACTTTATTTTGCACAATGATAGCGATGACAAGTTGAACGAGGCAATGACAAGCTCAAAATCATGAAGTTCGCTCCTGTCCCTCAGGAAGGAACCAGAGCGATATTAGATATATTGGCCAACTCATGCAAGGTTTACGTAAGGTCAAAGTTTTGCAAGGTCTTAGAGGGTCTATGGTGTCTTTTGAAGACGATACACAAAGATTTTGAACGTAAAATGATCATCAAATTGAACATGGAGACCATATCGCTCCTGTCCCTCTCCAAGGGACCAGGGCGATTTGCTTTGGACTCTTCGTTTTGCTTCAAGTTCATACCAAGTCAAGACTTCAAAAGGTTATACAAGGTCCAAGGCGTTTTTTGAAGATCACATGCCAAAGTTTCGAACGTCCAAACATTGTCAAACATGCTAAGAAGCTCATATCGCTCCTGTCCTTTGGACAAGGACCAAAGCGATTTCTATTAAAACACTTATGCTCCTTCAAAATCAAGACAATGCAAGGGTGGGCAAGATCGAGGACGCCATTTGAAAGATAATGAACGAGGAACAAAGGTTGAAAGATGGCAGATTCTAGCTAGAACACATGGATCGCTCCTGTCCCTCTTCAAGGGACCAGGGCGATATCACCACAAAAGGACATTCAATCGCAAGGATAAGTCAATCAAGTTCGAAGATCCCAAGGAAAATGGCAAATTCAACGTAGAAATGAAGACCTTGGACGTAAAATATGCAAGGATCATGACCAAGGTAATGGATCGCTCCTGTCCCTCAGTCAGGGACCAGGGCGATGAGGTACGTATCCTTCATCTTCAAAATTTGGCGCTCAAACACATTTTTTGAATTTATTTAAATGCTAGAAAAAATCGATATTTAATTAAAAGCATTTAAATAGCGCATGGTATGTATTTATTAATTATTTTTGCCTTTGTAAAAAATCGAAATTTATTAATTAAAAATAAAGGCATTTAATAATTAATTATTAATTTAATAAAAATCAAAAGGGAGCGCTTGGTATTTTAGAGGTCGGCCTTTGTTATTTGTTTTAAAAATCATTTAAATTGTGTTATTTTTACACAAGTCGGCCTATATGGTGGTAAGAGGTATGAGTGCTATAAAGGGAGGGTGAAAATCTTCATTTTCACATCATCATTTTCATCTCTTACATGCGATTTGAGGAAGACAAAGGGGAAATGCGATTTGGAGTATACAAAGGAAGTGCGAAAGTATCATTCAAGAGGAGGAGCGAATTTCAAAGGGAAGGTGCAAGCATTATCAAAAGAGTTCGAGTTTCAAGTTAGGCAAACTTGCCAAGGACATTGAAGATCACGTCAAAGTCATCTAATTTCAAATTTTGCCTAGGCGATTTTCCTCATTTTGCATTTTAGAGTTAAGCTCTTAAGTGAGGTATGGCAAGATCTCTTGTTTTAATTTCGAATTTTGATCGTCATTGCCTTAAGCTTGAATTTTGAATTTTGAATTGTATTAGCCCAAGTCTTTTTTAGGAAATGATTAATAAAGGACTTATCATTAAGTTTCCTAAAATTTGCTCTCTAATTTATGTTATGTATTGCAAAATCATGGTACTAATTCTGAAATGTTGTGTAGGCATCAAATGGAGATCTCTTCGCCAGGACGATCAAGTAAGGACATGGGCAACCTCTTTCAATCCAACGTTCCAAGGCGAGGTACATCATCATCCTGCACATCAAGGACACAAGGAGTTAGAACAAGGGCTCGTTGAAGAAGCAAATAACTCCAGATGAATTAATTAAAGCAAGCTTCTCAACAACAAGTTGAATATTTACCAAAGTTACAAGTGTCAGATGAGGTTGCATCCTAGTCATCACGTCTCCAATCAGTGAGGTCCATCTCAGCATGTCCAGATTCAATGTACTTAACTCATGGAAGGTGGCACAAACTCCGATGTACCTACCCCGGCTATCCATTGGTCGATTTTTCTAGAAGGGACATGTGTCCAAGCAATACAATTATTTCATTGGTCAAGCATTAAATGTTATGTAATGGTTGTAACAAACCCTAATTAGGGTTTTCATTGTTGAATCTTGGCCATTGATCTTGAATTGATCTAAGCCATCAAATTGTATTGTGGGCACTATATAAGCCCAAGCATTTCATTTGTAAAGGCTAATTAGCAATAGCTAGAGAGTTAGAAGATAGTTGGAATAGTTAGAAGATAGAAATAGAATAGCAATTAGAGTAGAATAGGAGGACAAGGCAAGAAATTGTTGCCATTGATTGTAAACAAACTCCATTTTCATTGAAGTAATGGTGAAATATGTCGTTTTCTTGCAATTTGCATGGTTTCTTGTTGAGTCTTCAATCTTAGATGGTAGATGATTAGATGAATGAAGGAAATGTGATTGATTGATGGTGGAATTCGTATATCCATACTACTAGCAATTTGTTGATTGCAGACTTGCCTTGTGTAGTCAACTGGAATAGTTCAACTTAAGCTCAATTTCAATTTGTTGCCTCTTCATTGATATGCATCAACTTGGATGGTATCTATGCCTGCGGTGATGATTTGAACATCATAAAGCTCCCTTAGAAGATCGCACTAGTCTTGTGTAGATGTTCCATTGATGTCAAAACAAGATCTAGTTAGAGTTTTGTCAAAGATCAATCATTGCTCCTACATTCTTAGTATTAGGATTAGATCTTCTCTTCGCCCTTATCCTTTTTCCATTTTTTCCAAGTCTAAGTTAGTAAGAGCTGGTGTCCAGCAAAGCAGATCGGAAGTTCAATCATCACATGTAAGTCCCCTTGTGATCCCAGCAAATCACATCATACCACTGGAGCTTGTCTACACGTAGAGACCCTACATCAAAGAACCTTGGAGTCTACCTAACTGATCCTTTACGCGAATCTTCAGCAGTTAGAGACTATTTTCTCAAGAGAGGATAAGATGCCTATTGGTATTTTATTCTGTGTATGATTGTGTATAAAATACACGTCAACAACTATCAACCACACCCGCATCCTGTATACGTCCACCTCCAACGTCCCAACACTTTGGGTACTTCTAGGCTCTGACTCGTCCCTGTGCTCCCTCCAGCCGAGGGTCGACAAATCACCTAATCGCTTGGTCTTGACAATCTTGTGGCCTCTTCTCACCTTTATTGGGGTCTACGGACATGAATCACTCAAGGCTGACCCGATTTCTTTTAAGGCAATAGCACCAAAATGTTTACCAAGAGAACTGATAAATTAAATAAAAAAAATTATAATGTACATGACAATGCATACCAGACACAACAGTAAAATATATCTTTATTCGCACATGCAATTATTATAGAGAAGAAGAGCAAAGATGGTCGGCCAAGGATTACAATAGATCTGACTATATCATACTAGCTTCCTTAGTGGTACACAACATAATTTAAAGGACCGGATGGTTGCCGAGAGGAACACAACCGTCAACCAACCGACACATTAACTACCCGAGAGTGACAACCCACTTATACAACAATTAATACATTGGTAGATAACAAATATTATCAAATATAATGATAGGCATTTTATGTCAACTACAATTAATAAGCCCTAAGTCGGTTAGGTCAAGGATGGATGTGAATTCAAAATAAGGACCCTATAAAATAAAGATCAAATTCCTCATTCACACATCAATTTACTCCAATTCAAAGCAAGTTGTAACCAGCAGAGTTAGGCAAATCAGGAGCAGACATCAGCAGATGAATTCCATCAGACTTTGGGGCAAATCCTTTCCACAATAAGGCAAACTTGCAGATCAGATTTAAGAACGAATCTGTCGAAGGCTGAATTGGAGTGAATTTTGGAGTTATTTCCACCCATTCTTAGCCCTGATTTGGTGCGACATCATCCAAGCCCTAGCACAAATTTGTGCACACCTAATGTTATCTTGCAAGACCAGACCTAAGCAAGCATAGCAAAATGCATTTCCAGATTTACATTTCTTTATTTCCAGATTGAAAGGGGTTTTAGGGGCCTGATTTGTTAAGTGTTAGTCTTATTTTCCATTTGAACAAAAGAGATCAATCCCGTAAAGAACAAGAGATACAAAGGCCTTCAAGACAAGAAGGATATCTCCACCACGTGAAGATAAAGAGCTTCACAGCTCCAGCATTACAACCTCAACAAGAAGAATGCTCGAGGAAAAGGATGACCCTACAACCTGATGGAGGATCTAAAATTACGGCTCAATGGATGAAAGGACCCACCAATGCGAATCCAAGGTCAACACATTGAAGTTTAGGTCTTCATTCCAAGGAAAAGACATGTTCCACATTTCAAGATCAAAAGACTGTCAAGAGGAAGGAGTCAATATGTCCAAGATCAATGCTAGATCAAGGTTAAGGACACCAAGGAATCCACGTTCAAGACATTCAAGAAGAGGGTGATCAAAGGAATGGATGTCATCAAGAACGTTAGAAGGGGATCAAGATAATATTGCTCTACAAGGAAAGATTACATTGACCTTAGATTTCCCTTGGAAATCCAAGATTGACATGAGGACTCTACCATATGGGATACATTACAACAACAAGAGACTGAATGTGAGGAGAAATTTCATGATTCTAAGGATGAAGATTCCACAGGGACAACAATGTGAAGATAAGGACGACATTCACCATACAACAAGGGATTAAAAATGATGATAAAGGAGACTTCACAATGATGCCAAGCAAATGAAGGAAAGAAGAAAACATTTCAAGGAATCCAAGTCCAAGCCAAGGAATTTCAAGATCAAAGAGCATCAAGGAAAATTGAGAATGGGAATACATTACAAAGAAGGAAAATTCCAAAACATGAAAGTGCATTGCAAGAGTGATCAAGGACATTGCGATAGTTTCAAAAGAGTTAAGCAAAGTTGGAAACTTGATCACCAAAGCTAAAGCAATTTGGGAATATGATCCATCACATTTGTCAAAGGATTGGATAATGTTGAGTACCAAGAGATATTGCCCAAAAGAAAAGGCTGCTTTGTGATGATCTACAAGATAAGCATGCTGATGTGGCACCTATTCATCATCAACTAATCAGGAGATGCCACTTCAACATGTCTAAGTTCAATGTACCTGACTTATCAACAATTACACATGTGGAAGGCACTAAGTTCCATATATCTCACCTTTATTTTTCATTGGTCTACCTTCAAGGATGGACATGTGTCCAAATATTGTAATAATCTCATTGGTCGAAGAGGAGTTAGTTGTAACTAACCCCAATGAGGGTTTATATGGAATTATCTCAGCCATTGATTTCTTGAATTGTAATTGGGATGTCTATATAAGGCATTTCCTTTTCATTTGTAAAGGTTAATAGTTAAGAGTCAAAGAATAGAGCTAGCAAGTAGAGTAGAGTAGGAGGAGAAGGAATTGTTGCCAAGACTTGATGGAATAAACATATTATTTTCATTGAAGATATGGTGGATTTTGTGCATTATTTCAACATGTTGCATGGTTTCTACTTCTTAAGTTTCAATTCAAGTTTTAGACAAAGTTCATTGATTTTGATGGAGAAATGTGATGATATGTGATGAATTCCTTAGTGTTCATACCATTTGTAATTTGTTGATTGCAAATTGCAATGCATGGTTAGTCTGAACCTCATTGAGTAATATTTCAATTATGGATGTTCATTTGGATTATGCCAGCATTGGGTATTTGAATGGATATTTACAATTTGAAAATACTTTGTTTCCTTTGGAGATCGCATCAGTTTTGTGTGGTTGTCGTTATCATGACGAAGCAAAGATTGATTTAAGGATTTGTCTATCTCAACATCATTTATTATCATTACTATCCTTGTTTTAGTTTAGATTTCCCAACCCTTTCATCTTTTGTCTTTTATTTTCCAAGTAAGTTGAGTGTTCCACATTCCAACAAAACATAAGTCCCTTTGTGTTACCAGCATATTGCATCAAATTACTGATTCTATCCATTTTTAAAGTCAATCGTTCACATTGAAACCTTGGAGTTACCTTTATTGATCACATTGTTTAGCATATGAGGTTTCTTTGATCGAGAGAGGATAGAATACTTGGTATTTTATTCTATGTTCGAGGTGTCCTAAAAAACACATCAACAATACCACTGGATTAGAGTGAGGGAAGAAGACATACACAAGACAACTTTTCAGTGTAATTACGAACACTATGAGTTTCTGATCATGCCTTTTGGGTTGACCAACACTCCTGCCACTTTCCAATCATGCATGAATCATATATTCAATAGGTTATTGCAAAATTTCGTATTGGTATTCTTCAATGATATTTTGATTTATAGTAAAACATTGGAGGACCACCTTTAGCACTTTTATTGAGGTTTTGGGTATCATGGAGGCATAGTCCTTGATTCCCAAGTTGTCCAAATGTGAGTCTGGAATGTCAAAAGTGTTGTATTTGGGACATTGGATTGGAGTTGGTGGGGTTAAGGTGGAGCAAGGAAAGATCTAGGCTATCATTAATTGGCCTCCACCAAAGACTACAATGCATTTGAGGGGATTCGTTAGGTTATGAAATTACTACATAAGATTTGTAAAGGGATTCTCACAACTTACAGCAAAGGGGGCTTTTACGTGGTCAAAATCAGCTCAGCGGGTGTTTGATCACCTCAATGAGGTAATGAGTACTAGTCCAATCTTAGCACTTCCAAATTTCAACCAACCTTTCGTGCTTGAATTTGATGCCTTGAGAGAGGGAATCAAAGTACTTCTTATCTAGAATAAGCGTCCCATAGCTTATGAGAGTATAAAACTTAGGGAAGTTGAGAGAAACTATTCCACTTATGACAAAGAGATGCTTGCCATAATGCACGCCCTAGCCAAATTCAGACAATATCTTGTGGGAGGAAAATTTGTGGAGGATGGATCACAACAATCTAAAGTATTTCCTAGAGAGAAGGAGCTCAATGAAAGACAGTAGAAGTGGGTCAGAAAATTACAAGTGTATAATTTTGATATAGGGTATGTTAAAGGTAAGAAAAATGTAGTAGTAGATGCCTTGTCCAAGAGGCCCACTTTATGTGCCATGTGTGAGATTTCTGCGGATTGGAAATCCCATATTCTTGTTGAATACTCCAAGAACACATTGGCTTGTGAGATCATGGATGGGAAGGTATAGGAGGATTGATACAAGGTCATTGATGATATTATTTACTATAAGGATGAGATTTAATTGGTGCTAGAATCAAGATTGAATGAGAATATTCTCAAATCCATTCATGATACTCCTCTAGCATCCTCTAGCAAGACATCCAAGATAATTCAAGACCTGCAGATAAATTAATGAGAAGACAAGTAGAAGTTTGTTGTTATACTGATTCATCCCCCCACCCCTTCTCAGTATAACTAAGTGCTCTTCAAATTAATCATTGCCATCTAATAGTAGGGTGGAACCACTGGCATAATCTTCTAGGCCAAGCAAAGAGACACAATTGAGTGCAAGGATCAGATCTTCTACTGCCCAATTTTACACTAGAACAAGGAAGAGAAAATTGTAAAAAATTGTAATTTTTTACTTGCCTAGATATGCAATTTTGATGATGATTTTCAAAGACAATCATCATAAATTCATAATAATTATCAGTTAGCTATTGCATCCAGTTCCACATCATGATGATTTTCAAAGACAATCATCATAAATTCATAATAGTTATCAGTTAACTATTGTATCCAACTCTACATGATGATGCAATTTTGTACTACATTTGTATTCAAGAATCAAATCTAATAGAAATCACTTCTCAATGGTTTTTTAAACTCATTTGATACAGTGTAACTGTTTTGAAAAAAAATGTGTTTTTAAAGAAATCTAAAGTACATTTTAAAGTTATCGAGTTTTGTCAAGTACTTTGAGTCCAAATCTGCAACTATGTATTAGACCAAACTTTCACCTAATGCTCATTGATAAGTGATAACCCAAAATACAGTCTTAACAGAAAGGGAATAATATGTATTATAATTTCACTTCAACAAGTGTGAACAACAATTGTTACAAAACTCAACCTGAGACATTCAAAATGGTTGCAAAGTTAATGCTGAAATGGGACTCACTTGCGATGTCTTGCAACCATTGATAGAAAGGTTGGAAATTAAGTCAAAAAGTGGTTCCTGACATTCAGCAAGATTGCAGCTGATCGCTGGCCAATAATTCATTTGCAAGTTGATATTAAGGTGTGGGGAAGCACTGCATAATTTAAAGCATTATAATCAGTATCTATAAAGAAAAGTAAGACCACAGTGCAAAAGAGTTATAAAGAAGACAAGTTCGCCTAACATATGCAAGACAGCAAACCATTATTTGGATTTATTATTTAAGATACTGCCATCAATAGAGACAACCATAACTAGACGACACATATAAATGAAGCACAAGTGTGCAAATAAGATGGTCGATACTGTGAAAGAATTTCCATTTTTAGCAAAGGTTTAAAATTAAATATGGAATAGGACACATAGAACTGATGCAAAATTTCCTAAACTTTAATTCAAATTATAAAATTGTGGCTCAGTAACATGTGGTTCTTATATTATAACCTAATCCCTCTTCAGTAATAAATAGTCACAATGCATGAAATTTTAAGGTTGTAAAAAAATCTATCAATTAATTGATGTTTAAGCCTCTATAATACAATCATCATTATTCATATTGTTATTATTATTACAATAATAGCTACTAGTCTAATTATTACTTATTTTAGAATTATTAACAGCTATCATTTAGGCTTCACATGAAGGCTAGATTCTATGCATTATATACCTATATATCACCATACATGCATGATTTCATAAATGCTTCACATGCAATCCCATCAAGGTCAGACAAAAAATTACCTGATTTTATTTATGTTGACGCTGATATTTTCCTTATAGATGGTTGGAATTAATTGGCCACTGATGACCCCTTGGTGTTCTTTTGGCCAACAAAGAAATCTATCCTTGTGAAAGATCCCTCTTTCGGAATAAGCAACTAAATTCAGTCCATCTAACCTTGTGCATTCATTTCATTATAAATCTCTAAGAGATATCTCTCAAAAATTTTGTTTCATTACAATAAAATGTGTGTGATTTTAATACAATTCTTTGGCTTTTGAGTTTGTGATTACAAATTATTACAAAACCAATTTGACATCATAAACCAGAAGGAGTTCATAGTACGATATTTGTGAAACTTGATCAATGTAGGATCTCTAGTATCCTGTACGTAGTATGGCTTGATTGGTAGCCAACATGTTAAATTGAGATTGTGTTTACTAGAAGATAAAAGTTAAGAATTTTCAAATAAGGACTAGCTTGAATTTTCATAAGTGTTGGTTTAGAAGTTACAGTTTGTGTACTTGCATGTCTGGTAGTTATGATGACCATATGGTACTTTCTTATGTACAAATTTCTCATGAAATGCAGATTATCACAACCTGCCATGTAACTAAAGGTGGTTGTCATGCACGTAATAAAAGACTGGGTTGTGACAAACTGCAAACTTATATCCAATTCAGACACCAAATTGGCAAACAAATCTGTTGCTTAACACAATCCCAAATTATGAATCTAGGAAACTACAGCTCACTGACCACATTAATTGCACAGCATTTCATCTGCTCCTTACAGCCTATAGTGTTGCAGCCAAAATGCTTTCCTTTGCATAATCAGCTTGTACTTTTTTACACTATACATGGAGCACATTCTCTTCCAATCTTGCCATGATTAATATTTTCTGATCGTTTACAAACATAGCTCAAATAAGCTTCAAGCCAACTGTACAAATATTTAGCTCTTTACACGCAATACAATACTTAGCTTCTTAAGAGCAATAACTTACAAATTAGTATGATAAGCCAAACAGTGCAAGACCAAGAATCACCACTTAGAATTCAACCTTAGATGTTACTTTGGAGATTTGAACTTGGGTCTCCATAGTGAGAACCCAATGCTTTACCCACTTGATATTAACCCCTTGGACTCGTCTTCCCATTATTAAGACACAATGAAACTGCGCCATACATCATGTTTTGCTGCTGTCAGTCATGAGAACAAACTCAGTGCTCACATTGACCGTTTGTTTATTTTCAAATGTTAGTATTACCTATTTCTTTCTTACCTGGCAATTGAGTGAGACTCAAAACAGAACTACTATAATGAACTTTGCCTGTGAAATTCC
Source organism: Cryptomeria japonica (assembly GCF_030272615.1). Classification (NCBI taxonomy): domain Eukaryota; kingdom Viridiplantae; phylum Streptophyta; class Pinopsida; order Cupressales; family Cupressaceae; genus Cryptomeria; species Cryptomeria japonica. The sequence goes on along the minus strand of NC_081413.1, from coordinate 591,640,804 downwards.
CAATAAATTTCCCTTTGGGGCCTTTAATGAAAGGAAGGTTTGTAAGCTTGCCTTTTCACAACCATCACCATATTTCAGGCTTTCCTCAAGAGATGACAATTAAGAAAAAGAATTTAATTTAAAAAACAAAAATGCAATTCCTCATCATCTTATATTTAATTAATTAAAAAAAAAATCAATTCAGGCTTTCCTCAAGAGAAAGAAACCTCAAAACCGCAATGAATACCAGAAAGCAAAGACTACTTAAAACATTTGAACTGTATGTACCATCGTAGAAGAAATTCTGTTTAGGTACATTCTCCACAAGAGAAACATAATACTATGATCAACAACCTGCTTTGCATAACATTAAATCCATGAACAAAAAATAAAGCTGTAGTGAAGAATTCTAGGAAGAAACAAAAGAGAGATAAAATACTCCCAGCGTGGTGCAAGATCTTGGCTCCATATTCCCTGCAAATTTGAGACCAATGTTCCAGGTCGAGATGATGAAATCATCAAATATCGCCCATACTGGAAAAGGAGTGTCAGTAAACTTGGGTCCTCATCCCTCGTGAAATTGTTTATTCTGTCAGCTGTTGATATCTTCTCCGCAAATAATTTTTGTTGCTTGTCTGCACAAGGCATAACTTGAAACATATTTCTTACTGTTGAAGGCAAATTTCCACTATTCTGAGAACTACTTTTTGCACTGTTAGAGAGCTGAAGAGAAACCCGATGGAAAAGCTGCTGATAGTCTGCCAAATGAGATGCATAAAGTTCAGAAAATGAAACATCCTTTATGGAATATAGGGTAGCTGATGATACAGACAATGGATCCTTCTTAGATTCTGCAGGATTGGTGAAAGGGCCATCATACGAAGATGAAGCTGCTAAAAAAAAAACAGCCCAATTTGAACCTTCAACTCTCAGTTGCTTGTCATCAATGCTAGATATCACACCTGCATCGTTGCTAATGTGTAATTCAAGAATTGCACAAAATTTGATTCCCTGTATGTCTGCATTTAATTTTTTTTTAGGGGGAACTCTCTTCCCAGGGCATTCACCCTGCATGATAATTTGATTTTTACCATTTATATGCGATTCATATTGCAAGAGACTATCAAGAGCCATTGTAAAGGAAACAGCACCTGGTTTGTTTGCAGATATCTTTGTAGCTATTATTTGATATGGATGGGATGAAAAAACTTCCCTTGTAAACTCTATGCCCTCGGCAACATACTTCACTGTAACTGTTGCTGTGTCTAAATCCAGCTCTCTTTTATAACTATTAGCATCAAAACCTTTATGAGAAGCACTAAAATCAATCTTGATATCACCCAGTTGCTGATAAACCTTCATCACAAACAAATAAGTATAAACTTCAGAAAGCTATTAGGCATGATTTACTAAAAATTTTACTCTTAAGTATCCTGCTTCTGACATTAGAAATATTTTTCGAAAACCCATGAAAGTGATCAACTTTTTAATTTCTCCTTTGCACATTTATATACCGAATGTATCTTAACACAGATAAGTAGTGTATGTTTCAATTAATTTTATTCTGGCAACTTCTGAAATTGATGAGTTTAAACACATATATTGAGCAGAAAATGCTTGCAGCAATTATCATTGGTCACCCAATGAGAAGCATTCTAGAGATTCCATAGAGCTCAGCAACCAAAGGGATAACGACAATATTTTTGATACTCAACCAAAGAATGGAATAAATTACAATTTGATTCTAGTCAATATTTTAGATCTAAGTTACCAATTCTGCATATTTTGACTCTAGATTTGGGTGGGGGTTCCGATTTGGTTCGGTTTCTGAGTTTGCCGAAATTTGACAATGGATTCATCCCACATCCAGTGGCACAGATCCAGAGGCACCAACATGCATCCCACATGTTTTTTAATGGAAATTTGATTTTTTGGGGATTTTAAAAAACATTTTCAGCATTTTACTTCGACTAAATCATAGTAAAATGAATCCCTAACACTTGAAATACTCTAAAAACCACTTCAAACACTAAAACAAACTTATTTTACCTCATTTTGATCAATGAAGACAAACACTGTTCCTTGTTGCTGAACTTCATTATTCAAATAGAGTTGAAGATTGATCGGTGAAGGTTCCAAAGCAGTTGTGTTGCTATTTCTACACATGTGCAACAATCCATTCTTTGCCAAAGATGTTGTAAAATAATATTTTTGTAACGGAGGTAAGATTATTGATTATTCTTTTTATTTTTGTTTTCAACTAACTTGTTTTGTTTACTTTCTTATATGAATATATCAATTTTCTTAAAATACTAAATGAGAAGTTGTATATATATATATATATATATATATTTAGTTTTCATTTGTTTCAAATGTGTTGTGTGTTGTTTATTAAAGTAATTGTCATAAGGATCACAATAGCAGCTAGTTCAAGCTCATGGCCCAACCCTACTTCAAAATGGACCCGAATGTGGAATGCATATTTGAATTTGCAATGGATGTGGTGTGAAGAATTCAAGCTTATACAATTGGGTGTAATTCCATTTGTGTGGCATCCCTAGACAAGGTGTCAAAGATTTTCTTGGAGAGAATAGTGTACTCATGCCATCAGAACAGTTGATAAAATATATTCAAGATTATGAGAAAATAGATGAAATACAAATTGCAGTGTAAACCATCTGTTGTTGCCAAAGAATGGACATTAAGGAATAAATCCCCCTTTGCCCCTATATAATTTGAAGCTGAGGTAGAGGACAAACCTTTTTTTTACCACAACTCAAGAAAGTTTCAGCACAAATACAAGACTCAATGGACTACTGGAAATGGCATTTCAAAATGATTCTTGAGAGGTTCCTAATCAACTCAAAGAAAGATACATTTATGCATATGGAATGGCTTTATTGTTGTTCACTCACCATATTGGCAAGAAATGGTGAGAAAAATTAGTGAGGCTCAAAAAGGGTACAAGAGCTAATGTAGTCATGGCCAAACCGTTCAATGAAGGATTATCTAACTATGCATCCAAATAAACAAACTCACAACTCTATGAAACAATCAGAAATGAATCTTTTTTTTTATTACAATCTACCTCAATGGACTTCCAATAGGCTAAGCCTTAGCTATTTGACTAAATGTGCAATTTACAAAATCTAAAGGATATTGCAATACAATGCCATGTTTATCTTCATCCTACTTTGTGCATCTCTTGGGTATTTCGATTGATTCTTTGTGTCGTTTCTGGGTGGGGAGAGAAACATCTCTTATCTTGGTGCATCACCTCCTTTCATTTTAGCATTTCTTTCTTCCCTTTTCCTCTACAAGTTGTTAGGATAGGTTTAGAAGTAGAATTTGGAGTGTTGAGTTGGTTCAACACCTGCACTTGGATTGAGAAGGAAGCTGGCCTTCTCCGGAGATTCAACCCCTTTGCACAAGGTCCCGCACTTTGGGGTTGTTTCAATGTTTCACAAGGTTGCTGAGTTGATAGCTCAGCAAGGTTGCAAACTTTTGTCACAATTGGAGAGGTAAACTCTTTGGAAGGGAGTGTATATGGGAAGGTGAAATGCACAAGACACCCATGGGCGCATATGAAGGTAGGATTTGCACAATTTACTGCAAGGCGTAAATGAGGCAAGTGTGTACACAATTGCTAGGGCGGATTTCAAGTGTGCCCTTGCACAAACATGGTGAAAGATCTCCCCTTAGACAATTTTGGAAAAAATTTGCATCATGAGGTCGGAGTTGAGACCTTTACTCACACAAAACCCTCCCTCCTTGAATGCATTTGGGACAAGTGCGTGCACACAATGAACATGGGGCACATTTGACAATGTTAGATGCATAAATTTATTATTGAGTCCATGATAGGTATTTGTATGCACAAGCTAGTGGGCGGGTTTAAGGTACCTATATCCACAAACAAGTATACAAGGCAGGATTTATAAGTTGCCTTGCACAAGTTATATGCCTAAGCGGGTTTGGATACCTAGCTTGCATAAAGGCATAGGGGAAGAAATTTTTTGTTGATGATATTATAGCTACGGTCGGATTCCTCTAACCAACCTAGCTAACCCAAATGTCTAATTGGTCTATCGGCCTTAGAAATTTGTGTACTCAATTCATTTGATGCTTTTTATTCTTGTATTTAATTTACAGATTAATTATCCAATCAACTATGATTGAATCCGTACTTACCAATTTGCTATTATAATTATATTACATGACCGATTGTATTTGTTATCAGTTTGTGTATGATTCCAATTGTGTTTATGAATCGGTTTGCAACCGATTAAGGTTAGTGATAGCCATTGGGTTTAGTCTAGAGTCACGACTTTTTGAAGAAAGCCATCGGGTGTGTATATAAGTATTATGCGTCTTCCTTAGAAAGGGCATATAGGAATAGAAAAAGGATGTGAATAATATACAGCAGGCAGATCATATTATTCCGAGAATTCGTAGACACATACACTTGGCATATTGAAGAACACATAGCAGAACGGTATATACACAGCAATACAAACCTATATAGTCACTCAGCAAATTCGAATATACATTCAACAGATCGAATTTACATCTGCTCCTTATGGTTCAGATTTCATATATTCACATAGTATCCACTGATATCAGATTGTGATCTAAGTACTAATAAAAATTGAAAATCACCTGCTTGCTAAAACTGATCAAAATTTAACATGGTATCAAAGCAGGGTTAAGGAAAGATCAGATCAGATTCATAGAAGCAGGGTTATCCTCCATTATTGCCTTCAAGTTTGATTACATCTATCAATGTCAAGATGGTGAACGGACTTAGAGTTGAAGACAGACTTGATGGTGCATCAAACTTCGTCTCTTGGAAGTTTAGAGTTATGCTTGCCTTGGGGGAAAATGAATTAGACGAATTTGTGAAGGAACCGATACCGGAACCAAAAGAAGAGGATGAGAAGCTTCAATGGAAGAGAAAGAACAACAAAGCAATGAAAATGTTGGTTGATTCTGTGAAAGATCACATTGTGCCAATTATCTCCAAGTTGACGAAGGCATGTGACATGTTCAAGACATTAGAAGAGATGTATGAGATCAACAACATGGGTCGAGCTCTCACACTGAAACAACAACTAAACCACATCAAGATGACAAAAGGAGAATCCATCATGTCTTACTTCATGAGGATTACTGAATTGAGAGATCAACTCTCTACCATTGGACACACTATCGATAACAAAGAATTAACCATGTTGGCTCTTAATGGTCTCCCTTCATCATGGGAGTCATTTATTCAAGAAGAAAGCGCAAGATCAAAACTCCCTAAGTTTGATCAATTGAAGACAAACTGCATTCAAGAAGAGTCAAGATTGGTTACAAGAGGCATTGGCCAAAGCTCCACAAATGAAGATATTCATGTTCTTGCCTCACACTCCTCAAAGAAGAAAGGTAAGAAAGGACATTTCAAAAGGAAGAAAGATAAGGAATCCAATGGTGCTCCTACATTCAAAATAAGGAAGGATATTTCAGAAATCCAATGCTTTAGATGTGACAAATATGGTCACTATGCAATGAAATGTCCAACCAGGACTATGCCTCAAGCTTCCATTGCGGATGTTGGTGAGACTCTTCCACAAAAGGATTCAGATGGATTCATATTCTATTCAGCCCTTTCAAACAATGTGCCTACCAACCACAATACTTGGATAATTGATAGTGGTGCATCTCGCCATATTACCGGATTTAGAGGACACCTAAATGATTTGGTGGAGAGAAATTCAAATGAAGAAGTGATCATTGGAGATGACACTAGTTACTCCGTAAAAGGAGTTGGGACCTCCTCTCTTCACCTAAAATCAGGCATTTCCTTGAAATCAATGATGTACTATTCGTTCCAGGAATTAAGCGAAATGTTGTCTCCATATCAGCCTTGGAAGACAAAGGACATTGAATTGCATTCATAGATGGCAAAGTCCTTGCATTGCCCAAGGAATCAAACATCAAGACAGCTCAAGTCATTGGAGTTCGTCATGAATGTCTTTATAGACTTTGCACTCTTCCTCCTCAAACCTTACTACATGACTCATCAAAGCACTTGAAGAGATTCGGATTTGAAAGAGGACATCTTTAGAATCACAGCCTGTTGCTCTTTAGGCTATAGAGGGTTGGAGTTCTATTTGTGATGAAGAGATTGAAATTCAGGAGGAATATGCAAGGGACTTTAGTGAAGATTCTGAGATTTTGAATTTCCATTTTTATAAAACAAATATTTACCTGCAAAAGTGCAATAGTCCACTTAGGAAAACTATCAAGGCATTTGTGCAGGTGATGATAGCATCTAGGGTTACAAAGCAAAGTTGAGACAAGAAGTCTCTCCCAATGAGAGGGAGCGTACTGCAAGGGGATTTTGTTCTAAATCTCATGATGGTCTAGGGCTCGATCTTATGACAGTAGGTCCAAGGTGGTCTTGGATCTAGCATTTTCAGCCGTATGTAGATCATACCAGATGATGAGAGTCTTTTGGAGCAAGATATCTTCCATGATTGGGACCATGTGAGCAGGGTATGCTTCCATGACAGAGGGAGCAGCTAAGAAGATGTCCTTCGGTTGATATCTGAGGATCTTGGTCATATTGGTTCAGAGGGAGTGGACCATGTCGGGATGGTATCTCTAGTGATCAATCAGAGGACTATGATTCATGAGATGGAGTCCCATGTATGTAGGTTGGAAGGCCTTTATGCTAACTCCTAGGTCATGATATTCCTGGATAGATGGATACTTGGTGAGCTTGGAATACACCCAAAGTTATGCAAACTCCAACCTTGTATTTCATGATAGGTCAAAGCATGTGGAGATCAAGTATCACTATGTTAGAGACATGATGGAAAGGAATGCTATTTAGTTAAGATACATTAGTATTGATGAGCAGACGACAGACACTCTCACCAAACCTCTCTCCAAAATAAAGTTGAGTACTTTCGAGGTAAGCTTGGTATGGTGGAGAATTAAGCCCTAGCTAAGATTGAGTCTTAGCATCATTGATTCGTTTATATTTTTATACTAATGTATTCTTCTCTTTATAAAGATGTTTAAAGTGTAAACTCTTGTTAATGCATTTCTCTTTGAGAGAGACTTAAGGTGAAAGCCCTTATCTACACCCTCTAATATGGTTCATGGTGGATGTCATGTGTGTGACACCATGACAACATCACGTGAGAGAGTCCGTAATGATTTTCTAGTACTTGTGTGTTTACCCTCTGGATGAGCCATGGTGAATATCATTTTGAGGTGACAATTTCACAATGATGAACACTTGTACATCTCACCATTATTGTAAGGTGACGATCTCATAATAATGGTTGATATCACGTGAGGTGATATCTATGGATAAACCATAATGGTGGATATCAAGTGAGGTGATATCTATGGATATGCCATAATGGTTGATATCACATGAGGTGATATCTATGGATAAGCCATAATAGTGGATATCACGTGAGGTGATATCTATGGATATGCCATAATGGTTGATATCACGTGAGGTGATATCTATGGATGAGTCATGATGGTTGATATCACGATGAGGTGATATCTATTCTTACACCATCCATGGGTGCAGCCATGATGGTTAATATCACGATGAGGTGATAAGCTTCTTTCATACACATGAGTGTGATCATTGTGTTAGTCATCACGATGAGGTGATCTGACTTATAGAGGTTAAGAAGGATTCCTCCCTAGCTAAGAGGGAGTGTTGATGATATTATAGCTACGGTCGGATTCCTATGACCAACCTAGCTAACCCAAATGTCTAATTGGCCTATCGGCCTTAGACATTTGTGTATTCAATTCATTTGATGCTTTTTATTCTTGTATTTGCAGATTAATTATCCAATCAACTATGATTGAATCCATACTTACCGGTTTGCTATTATAATTATATTACATGATCGATTGTATTTGTTATCGGTTTGTGTATGATTCCAATTGTGTTTATGAATTAAGGTTAGTGATAGCCATTGGGTTTAGTCTAGAGTCACGACTTTCTGAAGAAAGCCATCGGGTGTGTATATAAGTATATGCGTCTTCCTTAGAAAGGGCATATAGGAATAGAAAAAGGACGTGAATAATATACAGCAGGCAGATCATATTATTCAGAGAATTCATAGACACATAAACTTGACATATTGAAGAACACATAGCAGATCGGTATATACACAGCAATACGAACCTATATAGTCACTCAGCAAATTCGAATATACACTCAACAGATCGAATTTGCATCTGCTCCTTATGCTTCGGATTTCATATATTCACATAGTATCCACTGATATCAGATTGTGATCTAAGTACTCATAAAAATTGAAAATTACCTGCTTGCTAAAACTGATCAAAATTTAACAATTTTAAACAAACTTTTAAGTGTAATGCATTATTGGTGGTTTTGTGCCTTCCTTTGCACAACATAAGATAGGTTGGGATTCCTAGGTTGATTTGTACAAAATATACATGTTGAAGCCCCTCTTGAACCAACACTTAGACCATTTTCAACTGATATCAAGCACAATGAGGGCGGCTTTGAGGGGGTCCATTGCACAAAGTTGTACATAGATTTGCCCTCTTGGTTCAACACATTAAATTTCTTGATCATGAGGTTGGGCTTAACACTAGTGCACAATTTCCCCCCTTAACCTTGTACAAATTTGCACATGCCAAGAGGGGGTTGACTCCAGACTTAGCCAAATTTTCACACCTATTTTCTCCCCTAGGTCCTACACAAATTCATCCTTGAAATCCATAACCTTAGGCATTAACTTACCACTCCTTTCCCTATCATTAATACCTCACAACACCTAATGCTCTGACAAGATTTTTCCAACTTGACAAATTTTGCAATATGACAACATCAACAACTTAGCAACATCCCTCAATCTAGACCCTCACAAAACATACCTTCTCTCAGTAGAAAAAGCTAACAATTATGACCATCGCCAAGCTTGAAGACAACCTAATTAAAACACCTAAGCTAAATGTCCCCATTTGTATGGGCCGATGTGTGAAAACCCTTTTGGTTTCCAATTGAGTGGTTTCATTCAGTAGTCAAATTTGAAAGGAAAGGTTTTAGTATTCCAATTTCAATTGTAAATGGGATTTCCAATGACTTGAAGGTTTTGTTTTAATATATTTATATTAGTTCAGAGGGATCTTAGAATATTATATTTTCTATGTTATTTTATGGTAAATTTATATGCAGTCATAAGTCGTTCTTTGGTTGGCCATATCATATTTTATACTAGTCATCCCTTTGTTGGAAGCGATAATATGATCATTTTCAGCTGATCATATTGATAAAAGAGGAGCCACCATATATATTGTACATTATTTATATTCTGATTTGAGTGTAGGCATTGTACGAATAAAGCAAGGAGGAATTTATACTATTAAAAGGTGATCATATAGCGGCTGCCATACTCCTTTTGCTAGCCATAATTTTGAGTTGTTTTCTAGTCATCATATCAAGTTTAGAGGAGTTGTAACTACTTCAATCCTTAATTTCGTTATCAATCTTTATGGGTTTAAATCTCTATTTCAGTTGGTTGTCATATTTGTATACTATTTTTTGGTGTTATGTAGTGTTGGTGTTTGTTTTATCATCTACCAAACATTAGAATAGGATGCCCGAAGGCATTCTATCCTCTCCTGAAAAATCACTACTGATTCCAAGGTCTATATGTGCGAACAAGCGACTTTAGTGGAATAGCTTCTTGGGTAGTGTATGCTGAAATTTCAAGGGGGACTTACATTTGACAAGTATCTTGAACTGCTGGACTTAGATGGATTTAGCAATTTTAGGCTCTTCTTCTTTTTTTGGGATTTTTTGGGATTTAGACTTTCGAAAGAAAGGGGAAAAGAGATAGGGTTTACGAAGGCTAATCTAATCCAACGAATTCTGGAGACAGTATCAACTGGGTGATCTCGAGAAACCAAACCTCGCTTCGCCACACTAGGGACAACTACACAAGGCCGGTGCAATCTTCAATGGGTTGTGCTTATGATCGAGATATTGGGATGCACAGGGGATGGGGTCAGACTAACTTTACACGGTAGAATAGAAATCATCCATTTACCAAAAGTATGAGCGGAGATACACCATCAATTGACACATCAAATCCTTCATTCAAATTAACAACAATGAAAGCAAATCTAGATTAATTCTAACTAAGTGTTGAGGCAATTGAAACCATGCAAATCATTCAAATAATAGAGATTACATAGCAGCGCACATGCAATATATTATCTGGAAATGACCTTAAGCAACAATACATCAAAAACCTCACCCTCTCCAAATGAGAGGAGGTAGCCTTATATAGTTTTTCGAAAATCAATGAATGGCTGAGATCGAACAATGATCAAGGGCCAAGATTGAAAGCTACAAACCCTAATTAGGGTTTCCCGAAATATCATTAGTTCAAACAAATGGAAGAGTGACACGTGGCGCAGCTGCTAATTTCACTGGGGTGAGTGGCCACTTTCTTCTTTCAGAGATTCAATGTATCTGGACACAATGAGCTTGACCTCCTCCATGGTGACACTTGGCAAGCCGCCAATCTAGAAGTCGATGAGGTCCACATCATCAGTACATGCGGTAAGGATGCCTTCCCACTCAACTGCTTGGGTGAGGAAGGCCTCATCGATGGAGAGGAAGTTTGCAATCTTTGAAAGATTGCCTTTGTCAATCATCCCTGAATCCCGGAAGAAGCTTGCCTGAATCCTGGCTCTCAAGTTCTCTACTTGTAAATGCTTCTCCCTTAGGCTTTCCTTCTTCCAGATCTCTGACGCCACACGGAATACCTTGCCCAGGATCTCTCTAACACTTGCCTCTGTCTCAAAGCACTTGGTCTTGGATTTCTTCAGAACCTCAATCCAAGTGACCAGAGTATAGTACCATGTGCCGAAGTCGTACCGGTCTCCTGTCTGTATGATGCTTGCATCCACTAAGCTCCTCTTTGACATGCCTCGGATAACCTTCAGATGAGGGAGTATTTCATTCTAAATTTCATCCACCTCTTCCCAATTGGAGGCTAGATCCTGGATACGATCAATCAACAAAGAAGTTGCCTCGTGTGCCAATACTAAGTTTTCTACCAGTGCGTCAGCCCGCACCGAAGCATCTAAAATCCATTCCTTTTCTTGAGTGTACGAGCCCTTCATATCATCATAGTCCTTCATTGATCCTTGCTGAAGAGGCTGTGGTGGAGTAGCCAGGACTTCATGGTTGAGAGGGCTGGTAAGATGGAGAACATACTTCTTCCATTGTTGGTTCTCTTCTTCAACTTTCTTCCTCTTTTCCTTTTCATGAGCCAGCCTCGTCTTTAGAACGTTGTAGGAGTCATCAAAATATTGGATCTCTTGGTCCTGGGTAGGCTTACCCATCTCTATGGTGGTAACCTTGTAATCATCTGTGGTGACATTGTCCCTAGTCTTCCCTTCTTTGGGCACCGCTATCTGGACTGTCCTGAATCCAGCACTCTCTCTAAATCAGGGAAAAATTTGTGGCAGGTTTGGGTGGTTTAGCTATAGCGGGTTCATTCACCTTCTCTAGGAATGCTGCAGTGACCTCCTCGATTGAGTGGGCCTCCTTAGGAACCTTGGCCTTTATCCTTGCTCTCAGCCAATCTGGAATGGTTGATTGTTCTACAGTGTTCCGATCAAACTCATCATCTGCCTCTCCTGGGTTCGCTGGTATGCCATCCAAGAAGATTGTAGGTGCTTCAATTTGCTCCCTGTCTGGACTTCGGAAGACATTTTCCACTACTTCCTCAACTGGCTGGGAAAGCACTCTTACTTCATCATCAATCACACATATGTTCATCTCTTGCTCCCCAGTTGCACTCTGATCAGGCGCAATGGAAGCAACACTTAGGATGGAGTGACTTTCGCTGGATTCTCTTCTCTCACCTACAGCCCTTTTCCCTGTGACCTTTGTGGAGCTTTGTTGACGTGTTTTTTGTACACTATCAAACACAGAATAAAATACCCAAGGGTACCTTATCCTCTCTTGAGTAAAGCCTCTGAATGCTGAAGATATCGCGAAAAGGATCAATCAGGGTGACTTCAAGGTTCTTCGTTGTAGGATCTCTACGTGTGGATAAGCTCTCTGTGGTATGATGTGATTTTGCTGGAATCACAAGGGGACTTACACTTGATGACCTGAATGTCTGATTTGCTGGAATCACAGGATTTTACTAGCTTAGACTTGAAAAAAAAGGAAAAAAGACGAGGGCGAGGAAAGGATCTAATCCTAACACTAAGAATGTAGGAGCAATGAATGATCTTTGATGAAATTCTAACTAAGTCTTGTTTTGACATCCTAGGATCATCTCCACAAGGTTAGTGCGATCTTCGAAGGAAAGCTTTATGATATTCAAATCATCACTGCAGGCATAGACACCATCAGGCTGATGCATATCAATGAAGAAACGACAATTGAAGTTAAGCTTAGGCTGAATGATTCCAATTGACTACACAAGGCAAGTCTGCAATCAACAAACTGCTAGTAGTATGGATATACGAATTTCACCATCAATCAAGCACATTTCTTCCGCTCATCTAATAACATGAAATCAAATATGAGAAGTATAGAGACCATGCAAATTGTCGAATCGACCCATAAATTTCACCATTTCTTCAATGAAGTTACAAGTCTTTTACAACAACATATTGGCAACAATCTTTGCCTTCTCTCTCTACTCTACTCTAATTGCTATTCTATCAACTAGCTAATCACCTTCTAACTACTCTCTATTCACTAACTTCTTTCTAACTCTTTCTATTATCCTTTACAAATGAAGAGCTGGGACTTATATAGTGTCCATAATACAATTCGATGGCTCAGATCCATTTGAGATCAATGGCCAAGATTCAATAATGAAAACCCTAATTAGGGTTTGTTACAACCATTACATAACATTTAATGCTTGACCAATGATAAAATTATATCTTTAGGACACATGTCTTCTTTGGAAAATTCAACCAATAGATAGCTGGGGTAGGTACATCGAAGTTTGTGCCACCTCCCATGAGTTAGGTACATTGAATCTGGACATGCTGAGGTGGACCAATCCAATTGGAGAAGTGATGACTGGGATGCCACCTCGTCTGACACTCGGTTGATGCCAATTTGGTAATGTTGAGAAATTAGCTTTAATTAACTCTTCTGGAACTATCTGCTTCTTCAACGAACCCTTTGCTCTGACTTCTTTTGTCTTTGATTTGCAGGATGGTGATGTATCTTGCCTTGGAATGCTGGATTGGAAGAAGTTATTCCTGATGATGCCAGATCGAAGAAGGCCGTCCTTGTCGATGCTTGACTGGAGGAGGTTGCCCTTATCCTTGCTTGATCTTCTTGGAGGAGATCGTCTTTGATCTGGCTTGATTTTCCAACTCCGGGATCTCCATTTGATGCCTACACAAAATATTAAAGTTAGTCTTTTGAGCATTAAACCTCAAAGCTGTGATGTCCCCTTCTAGCTAGAGACATCACTCTAGCTTGTGATTAGCCTATCAAAGATCCTCGTAGGCTAGTAGGATTGGATAGAGGGTCACCTTGGCGTGGAGATCTTCCGGGGACAGAGCAGAGTACACTTCTGGGTTGCCAGAGTTTGTTTATGATGAGTTTTGCTTTGAGTTTGGCTTGGCCAGGCTATTTTTAGCAGTTGGAGATGGACCCCTACTATTTTTAGCAGACATCACGGTCATATGGGTGGTCAACTAGTGAGCTCCAGTTTCAGACGGCATAGCTAAATTCAAAATATTTGTGGAGTTAGACAAGTTTGAATGACTTAGCATTTATTATTAAGTGATTTAATAATAAAGTTATAAAGTGACTTTATATTATAATCACTTAACTTGAGGGTCAACTCATCATTAGACGGGGCCATGTTTTTAATTAAATTATCAGAGCCAGACTATTGAAATATTAAAATTAAATGCCCATTTAATGATTAAAATCGTTTTGACACCCAAAGTGAAATTAAATGAAATTACAGGCAAAATTGTAATTAAGAGGATTAGGGTACGACTTGCAAAAAAGGATATATAGCGTTGAGTTTGGAAAGAAGAGGATGGCTAATTTATTTTGACATTGTGAAATTGAAAGGGTTTGCTCTGGAGACTAGGGTTTTCAGCCACCATTGGAGGATGTAGTTGCTTCAATGTTCACCATCTGAGCTGATGAAATATTCAGTGATATTTGGTTTCAGGAAGACTTCATTCAGAGGTCTTATTTGCATCTAATTGCGCAGAATTGAAGAATAAATTCACGAGAAATTATTGCAGATTTATTGAAGAAATTTTGGTGATTAACAAGTACTGTACGGATTGCTACAGTGCCGCCGTACGGACTGCTACAGTACCGCGTGAACAGTAATTTTTTCAAAAAAATTAAAATTTGCAGTTTGCAGATTTTTTTCAACTACTGGGACAGCAAAAATCAGGTTTTTTATCTTACATTGTAATGAATTTGTTTTCCAGGCATATTGGCCATAAAACATAACAACATTCCCTTGATAGTCTCGTAAATTAATTCCAGCAGTAATATTATTGTTTCAGTATTATTTTAAGCATAGGAGTTTATTTCAATATTGTATCATTGCTCATTATTACCGAAAAAAAAACAAAAAAATCCATGAACATTCAAAAACCAAAACAAATTCAAATCTACTGCATTCAAAAGAAACAGTCAGCAGAGGAGAGCCAAGTTGGGTTCTTACAAAAGCATGAAATTTAAGACCTTTCAAAGGTAAAACTTAAGATATTAATTTGAAAAAAGTCATGATAAATCAAGAACTATACATTTTCAAATTAATCATAAATCGAAATTGGATTTTCAAGACTTAGATTTTACAAAATTGCAATGGGATCACAATAAGTCTTGAATGAGATCTTCAAAAAAGTAATTCTTCATACCTTCCCTTGAGTACTTAACTACAAAACCTTGAAAAATGAAGGAAGAAGACCGGATTTTGTTGGGCAAGATTTATAGCCATCCCTTGAAGTATGCCTCCTTTAGCTTTCAAAAGAGCTTCACCTTCCACTAGCTTCTCCAAAATCTGGAAATTCACCTTCAAACTTGCTTAATTTCACCTTCAATCTTCTGGATTTCGCTCCTCAAAATATGCTCTTTAAGTTCGCATGAGAGATAATGCAAGAATGATTTGAATTTGCTAAAGAACCTCTCCCATTATATAGAGCGCTTACCTTGATTCTTGTTGAGGCCGACCTAGCAATTAAGCCTTAAAATAAAATTAAAAAAACCATCAAGAAGAAGGCCGACTTGATAAATAAAGACAAAATAATGCCTTGTGCTCTCAACCTTTAATTTTTTAATTATTTAAATTAATTTTAATACCTCTAAGATGTTTATTTTGATTATTTCAAGGTACAAAATTAATTTATTAAATTGAAATGCCTTTAATTTAATGTGAATTTGATTTAATCTTCCAAAGGCTTCGAAGTGAGTAAATTTGGTGAATTTTTTAAGAATATCACACTCAAATAATGTAAAAACGAAGGATATCACTAATCTCGCCCTGGACCCTTGGCAAGGATCAAGAGCGATTTTTCAGTCTAGACCTTGCATACCTCCCTTTTTTCGCCCAAAACTTCATCTAGACATTTAAATGGCATTTTTAATTGAAGTTTTGAATTTGATTTCATTTGATCTCTAGGAGGAAAGTGTATTTAGGTTTTTTTTTCACCCTGGACCCTCAGAGAGGGTCAGGAGTGATTTTTCAATTTTGCTCTTAATCCTTCATCTTTTAATTGTTAATTCTCCTTGTGGGGTAAGCAATGATCTCCTTTACTCGTTCCATGCATGCTTGATTTGCTTTTGCAATGCAAAATAGGGGCTTCAAAGATTTTCGCTTTGGGCCTCCAGTGAGGGTCAGGAGCGACTTTTGCAAATTAGGCTAAGATCATCAAGTTTTGGAGGTAAATCCTTGTTCATCACATTTTGGAGGACCCCTCCACCTTAGCACAACTTTTCCTTAGCGCAATCTTGAAGGGAAGTTGTTGGTTTTGCAAATTTCGCCCTGGGCCTTTAGTGAGGGTCAGGAGCGATTTCGAGTCTTTTGCACAAATTCTTGATCACTTCAACTTCAAATTACCCTCAAGGCATAGAATATCATTCTTCACTCCCTTTTGAGTCTTGGAAACAAAATACCATCTTGAAATACAAGGGAAGTGAGAACTCTTGGAAATTTCGCCCTGGACCCTTGGAGAGGATCAGGAGTGATTTTCCCTATTGTCATCAAAATTTGCACTCCCAGCATCTCAATTCCACTTCAAGGCATTTCAAACACCGTTTCTAACTTGTGCCTAGGCTTAGCTTTGCTCAATTTTGGAGAAAAAGGTTGGATATTAGGTTTTTCGCCCTGGGCCCTCAGTGAGGGTCAGGAGCAATTTTGCAAATTCAAGCTTATCCATCTTTTGTTAGCCCTCCAAATTATCTTCAACGGGCAAAACACACCTTCCTTCATTCATTTCAATCATAAAATCGCTTTGTCCTTGCAAGAAAATTGTGCCTTTGAAATTTTCGCTCTGGGCCTTCAGTGAAGGCCAGGAGCGATTTTTGTCTTTGTTGCCCAAAATTCACCATTTTTCAAACTTTCAAACTTTCAAATGCATCCAGTAACGTCCAATCTTCTCTCCGAAAACCCTGCACAAAACGAGTTAGCCAAAATTAGCGAAAAATAAACTTGAACAACATTTTCGCCCTGGACCCTCAGCAAGGGTCAGGAGCGATTTTTACAATCTAGGCTAAATTGCTCAATCTTTTAGTTTCAGACCACTTCACGGGGCAAGGTAAGATCATTTTCAAGGCCAGGAACAAGGTTTCAAATTCAAGCGTGTTGGCATATGATGTCTACAATGAATTTTGCTCTAGACCCTCAGCAAGGGTCAGGAGCGAAATTTCTAATCTTGGCTAAAATTCATCATTTTCTTCAAGGTGTTCAATCAATTCCAAAGTCCAAACAAAATGCTTTGCAAATCAAAATTTGGTCGAATAAGGCCAGGAATGAGTCCTAGGTTGATTTTCGCCTTGGACCCTTTGGAAGGGTCAGGGGCGAAATTCGCTTTGGACCTCCTGAGAGGGTCAAGAGCAAAATCCGCTTTGGACCTTCAGGAAGGGTCAGGAGCGAAATTTGACTTTTTGAACTCTCTATCAGGATAATTTTTATGGAATATAACATTTAAGTATAAGCTTATACTTTAAGTTATATTCCATATATACTTTCAGGATGTTTGAGAGTGGTTTTAGACCTCCAGGAGTTATATTGCAAAATCTAGTTTTTTGAGGTTTTTCAGTTTTCCAGACTTAGTCAAATTTCAGGATCAGGACTTTACTCCAGCAGGACCTGCTATCCAGGTGATCCCCTTGGCGACACTCAAAATGCAAGGGCTAATGGACAAAACCCTAAAAGACCTAGAAAACAAACCCTAAAAAGCAAAAAAGTAGGGGTACCCATTTGGAATGGGGCGATGTGTGAAATGGTCACAACAAGCTTCCACCCAACTCCTTCCTCTTTCGAGACCGAACACTTTCTGGATTTTGAGCATCACCGGCGGAGGTACAAGGATTGACTGACATAGTATCATCTACTCCCATTAATTCATAAGTCAAGGTCACACCTTTGGCCTTCAACTGTTTTGTCTTTTCAAACATCCACCACCTTGAATACTCAACCACCGACCTCATGAGGTCCGCTAGATCTGATTTCTCTCCCTCTGTCCAATCTATTAGGACTAGGGGGTCATTCTTCATCTTCTCAAAGCCCGGCTGCTGAAGTTCTAGGCTTTCTTCTACTTGATCGGCAACTCTGAATACTTTTGTCGCTCTCACCATACCCAATGGGATTCTTGACCAGAATCTCTTCCTGAACTCAAAGCTATCAGCTGCATTAGCCCAGTAGTCTTCTAGATACAGTTTGTGCTCAAACGTTGTTCCTTCGATCTTCTTTATCCTATGGAATGGATCAAAATTTTTTCTTGCCTTGTATTGATAGAAGGGATACCAGGCCAGCTCCTTCTCAACGGTGGCTGCAACCTCTAATGATGGACATGTTTCCAGCCCATTACCAATTGTAAGTGAGGACGTCCCTGCCTTCTTCTGCTTATCCCTTTGAATCACTATATACTCCTCCAATTGTCTCACAACCTCGAGCAACACCACTCAATTGGTAGGGTAAGCTGGAAGCTTGTATGGAGGCCCGGAGAATCCCTGAATTCGGAGGTAAGTGAACTTTGGATATTGGATGTACCAACACCCGAACCGACCGATGAAGTCCATAGACTCTTGAGAGAGCCTCTGGTGCAGGCCACCTTGAAGTGTCCGGGTAATGTGCATCAGGAAGGTATCATTCACCCTTTTGAAATGGAACTTCTCCTCCATGTGGAGCTGGGGATAGAAATCATATATTGGAAATTGGTTCTCCTTGTTCCCAACTTCTCCTCTACAAGTGAGACCTCTGTACCTGTAGGTCCTGGCCAAAGAATAAAACAAGTAAGAACTCATGAAGAAAGTCCTATTCGTCTCCAGGTTCCTTAGCTGGCTATCTAGGTTGTCGTTGATCATCCGGGCCCAGTCTATCATTTTTACTCCATTGATTATTTCATTAATGAAATAATACATCCAGGGTTCGAATGGAGCTCCCTGAGGATTTCCTATTATTCTATTGAGCAAGACAATCATGTCCCCAATGTCCTCCTTGAAGTATGCTCGCACTAGGCTCTTTCTCAGGAGTTTGGAGGCGCCCTTCCTCAGCTTGTCTAGCCAGGAATGCTTAACTATGGCATCATATTCCTCTAGGTGGTCGTGGTATAGACTGTTAGCTTCGTCCTTTGTCATATATACTGCGTTGTGGTACTCGGGGATCCTGAAGGCCTCTTTGATGGCCTCATCGCTGACGTTTGCCAACACTCTTCCATCAGGTGCAACAATGTCCTTACTGATGGGGTTGTAGTGTTTGGCACATTCAACTACTAGTTCGTTGCACTGCATGGTAGGGAGGAAGCCAGCAACATGCATGATACCACTCTTCATCATCTTTCACACAATGGTGGTAGGCACAAGGTTGTCCAGACCAAACATTCTCTTCTTAAATTCCCTCAGGTTGATGTGTCTGAGGTTGGTGTCGCTGACGTTCTTCCACTTTGAATTCATTCTCGACTCTAGAGGAGCATCTTTGTCTACCTGGAATTTCATAATGTCTAGGGCCTGTAGGCAAACAATGGAAATTTTAAAGTTAGAAAATGATTTGCAAAGTTTTGAAAATAATGGGGCTGCGAAATGGCTAAGTGTTGGAAAATTTTCCATTTTTTTATTCTCATACTTAGCCATAAAAATCGAATTTTCACCTTAAAACCCTCAGTCTTAAGGCTAGTTGTGGTTACCACCAAGTGTCAAAACTTTCAAAAAAATTTCATACTTAGCCAAAAAAATGATTTTCTTCCTCCAAAATTTTCGAAAAAATCATTTATTAAATTCTGGAAAATATTCAGAAAATTCACAATTTTAATTTCACCTCTAACTTGGATAGAAGTAAGGCTAGAATTTTCTCCGAAATGTTCAGAAAATTTAGAAAAGTTTGGATGATTCTTCCTCGTACTAGTTGCCTTTCTCCAGAAATCTGTAAAACTTTTGCCCCAAAAATATTATCCAACTTCCAGCAATATCTAGAATTTTCTCCAGATGATCTTCAAACTGACATACTTTACTAAGCTCTCCTTAGTAACTTTGAACTTCTTGGTGTAATAATGAAGTTGATAATGAAGTATTTGTAGACAAGGTTAAATCTTCGAGTATACTTCTAATTTTAAAAAAAACTTTCCATTTTGATTTAAGTTTGAAGATATTCATCAATTCTCCAATATTCCCTTTCAAAAAAAACTTTCCATTTTGAATTAATATCTCAATAATTTTCCAATATTCTTTCAATATTCTCTTTTTCCAAAAAAAAACTTTCTATTTTGGATTTATTTTGAGGATTTTTAGATATTTTCTTCATTTTGGATTTAATTTTGAAATCCCAGGGGATTTTGTGACATCACTGGCATCTTGTTGATTTTGTTTGACTTTCCAAGGTATGGCGGACTTTGGAGACCTCTCCTCATGGCTCTCTTCAAGGCGAAATTTTGGCTAAGGCATGGCGGACTTTAGCCTTTGCTCCTTCATGGCCTCATAACCTTTGGCAGACTTTGGTGTGTTTGTCTTCATGGCCTCCCAAGCTTGGCGGACTTTGGTGGTGTCTATTCATGGCTTAGGCATATGGCAGACTTGGGAGAGGGTTCCTACATGACCTCCATCTTGGGCGGACTTTGGTGGCGGCTCCCACCTTGGGCAGACTTTGGAGGTGTCCCCAACTTGGGCGGACTTCTATCACTCCTCCTCCTTAGCCTCCCAACCTTGGCGGACTTTGGAGGGCTTTCTACCTTGGCGGACTTTGGAGGGCTTTCTACCTTGGGCGGACTTTGGAGACACTTCCTAGGGCGGACTTTAGGCAAGGCTCCCACCTTGGGCGGACTTTGATGGCTTCTCCAACTTATGGCGGACTTCAAACACCTCCCCTCATGGCCTAGGCAGACTTTGAAGGTTGCTCCCAACACTTAAGACCTTGGGCGGACTTCAAGCACCTCTCCTCATGGCTCTCTAATCCTTGGCGGACTTTAGACTTGGCTTCTCCATCACTTGGCATGCTTGGGCGGACTTTAGAGTGTTGGTCTTCATGGCCTCCCAACCTTGGCAGACTTTGGAGAGTGCTCCCACATAGCTCTCTTACCTTGGGCGGACTTTGGTGGTGCCTCCTACTTGACCTCCAATGCATACATGGCGGACTTTGATGGTTGCTCCATGCAAGGCGGTCTTCAACACATCCCCTCATGGGTGGACTTTAGAGTGTTGGCCATCATGGCCTCTTCAACACATGGCGGACTTTTGGATAGCCTCATTTGTACCTGCAAAAACCCTTCGTTAGCCAGACTTATAAGATTTTTAAAAAAATTTCAAAATTTCACAGCTTAATCAAATTTAACTAGATTAACTTGAAATTTGAAATCCATGCTTAGGTGGATCATCTGAAGCAGCAAAAAGCCTAAAATCTAGGGATTTAGCTTTTTTAGGTCAAAACTTTGAATTTTCGAGTTCTAGTCGAAGCTGGTCAGTGGTGCAAGTGTAAACCCTAGGTTTGCATCCCGAAAAAGCAAAAAGCCTAAAATCTAGGGATTTAGCTTTTTTAGGTCAAAACTTGGAATTTTCGAGTTCTAGTCAAAGCTGGTCAGTGGTGCAAGTGTAAACCCTAGGTTTGCATCCCGAAAAAGCAAAAAGCCTAAAATCTAGGGATTTAGCTTTTTTAGGTCAAAACTTGGAATTTTCGAGTTCCGGTCGAAGCTGGTCAGTGGTGCAAGTGTAAACCCTAGGTTTGCATCCCGAAAAAGCAAAAAGCAGACATCCCTAAAAAATAGGGAAAACTTTCTAAGAATAGCCATACCGGGGATTGGGCTAAAAACGCCAAAACGAAACTTCCTAAAAAATAGGAAAAAGCAAAAAAGCAAACTTTCTAAAAATATAAAGTTGTCCAAATTCGTCCAAATCAATTGCGATCTTCATCCTTTGGCCTCCCTAAGCATTCTAGTGGTGTTCACATTTCGGAATCACATCACTTGCAAAAACTAACTTTCAATTGTCAGGGCCTGAAATGCTCTGAACTGGACAAGGCTTGGTGAAATTGCAGCAAAAGGTCACAAGACACTAACAAAACCCTAGAAAGCAGGAAAAAAATCAGAGGGTCCCCATTTGCAATGGGGCAATGTGTGAAAAAGGTCACAACATGTAGTTTTTCCAATATTGCAAAAAATTACAAAATAATCAAAGGGATTTTACACCAAAGGTACAAGGCAGAATTTAGTAGACTCTCTCCTAATCCTAATTTGCAAGATATAGACACGATTCAGTTCATTGATTTTGTACTCTCCAATGTTCATATTGCTGGAGTTCTTTGAGACAAGTTCAAGAAGGATGCTCATGGTTAATGGTACATCTATGGCCAATAATTCCATCACCTACAATCTTTTGCGATCAATTTTTTATTGCAAGTAAATTTTGTGAATTCTTATCTAGATTCTAAAATAAAATTTTAAGAAGACAAACATTTTCAAGTTTGAAACCTCATTTTCTCTTTTAACTTTGCTAACTCTCTAGCATTGTCTCAATATTGAATAGGTTGCTTGTTTGTCTAAATCTGAGTGGAAATGGAGCATATGATCCTTCATCCACTCAGTAAAGCAAAACCAATTGCACTTGGCAAAGGCAGAGAACTTAGTGAATATAC